>NC_056735.1:955652808-955907808 GCF_019279795.1 Protopterus annectens | reverse complement strand
ATATGCAGACTGTTATACACTGTTACATATTACCTATCTTTTTTTTTATCACCCTAAAAGGACATACTTTTTCCACAATTCCATCTGTGTTGTATTGCTGCCAGTAATTATCTTTTACCTGCTGCTCAGCTGTTTGCAACTGAATGCTCATCTATGTAGTTAGTGTAAGTGACTCAAATACACAGAATGTGTCTGTAAATGTACTTTCTCCAAATATGCGTGACCTCAGAAGTGGTATATTTATAGTGTAGGGGTGTGGAGGCTGAGCTCCCAAATCCTGGGGAATAGAGGACTTGTACTCTATAAAAACACGTTTTACAACTTGCTGATGACCATGAGTATATCACGACTCCTACAGCTCTTGATTTCTTTTTGCAAGAAGCAGGGACAAATCCATTAAATAATCGAAGACAATGGTTCCAAAAACTTATTATATCCTACACTGACTGCCTCAAATCCATTTCACATTACTCAGTATCTGAAAGATTGCTAATAGGTGATCTGTGAATGGCATATCAGTCATTCTATGACCCAGTACTGATGGATTTATTTCACAAATGGCATCAGAAACACTCTGTCCAGGGATCTAACCATCTTCTGCAGCATCAACAGAACAGATTGGAGGGACAGGTATATCTCAATGAAAATACCACTGCGCTAGATCAGACTCCCCATCCACATAAAACAAAGCTCATTCCTGTCAATATTCAAGCGCATCTTGTAACTGTGGATAGGTAATAGAAAATGTACCCGAGGACTGCTTCATGTACTACTGATGGACAAGGACAGCTTCTAAATGCTTTATCCCATGCATGGATGCCCTCAAATTATCTATGGCATGATTCCAGTTATTCTCACTACAGATAATATATAATTATTGACCACTGGATGGGTAAGGTCAATCTAACACCAAATGTGATATGTTAATTCAAGCACTGAAAGGGAAACTGGCTAGGTATAAAATGTCCCAGAAGTGCTAGTCTCATATTTACCTACAAACTTATGGAATCGGCTATTTTTTTTTAAAAATATTATTCTAATTCAATTAAAAAGTTAATAAAATAGGTTTTTGCATCAAAATGCATTTTCTGATCAGTAAGAAGTATGGAATTTTAACATATGACATTATTGAATGACTGCATACTAAGTGATTTACCAAATTCCAAAAATGTGGAAAGATAGATCAGATCTAAAATATAAGGCAAAATAAGGGATGTTCTGCAACATCAGGGACAGTTGAAAGCTATGCTAACTTGAACAAAACTGGTGAAAATCAAGCAGATGGTGTTCAAGTTAATAAAATAGATCCATTGCCAATATATATCAGTTTTCTGACCTTTAGCCATTATAGAATTGTATTCTGCATTTCAAGTTCCATACATCTCTTCTATGCAAATATTATTATTTTACGAAGTCCTAAATAATGCCCTGTGTCTTCTTTGTATTTTCACATTTTTCTTAACTTTTTGTCTCCTATATTCAAAGCATAGGTCTAAAATTGATAAATATAGCGCCTAAATGTGCACAGACATTCTGCACACTATGTTCAGTATGTCAGTGTTTTGTATTGTGATTTATGTATATAAATATATATATATATATATATATATATATATATATATATATGTGTATATAGAGTAATGAATGTAAGCATAGAAAACAATGTCTTTGTAAATTACATGTGTTGCACTGTATGCTCTGATACTACTGACATTCCAGTCTCTGTGTTGGACTTTATATATTAACGTGTAACACAGCACAGCAGGAAACAGATTGTTAAAAAGATATGCATCAGATTCACAATGTTGTAGAGTAGTACACTGCATGGACAACATTAGTTGGGCTACTCTGTGTGTTCCCTGCAGTGCAGTGCTCTTTTGTCATGCTTAACTGCAATTCATAAAGATGCACAATGACAGAACTAGTGTCATTAACATATAATATAAATAAAGGATATTGGGTTGTAATAGCTTGCCCATATAATAATAGCTAGGAGCTGGGCCGAGTCACTGTGTGGGGGGCAAGGAAGCATGGTCGTGGTAGCAGGGCTGCCTGCACTACAGGGAATTACTTTGCTGCAGTTTATTTCCTACTGTAAAAAATTTTTTTTTTAACTGTAATTTTGCTATGCTGCTCAGCTCTGACTATACAGAAGGACTTATTGCTACACTGACAATTGCAACACCAGCTGACTGTATGTGACTGTATGTGTTTGGAGTCCCATGGGTTACCCCGTTGGGACTGGCCTATATGCAGATAGTGCTGTGTTTGTGAAACTGTATGACTGGGAAGAAGGCTATTTGAATCTCTGAAAATAGAGTACTCTAACAAATGGGCACGACTGCATACAGTAATACAATATCTTAGTCCATTGGGTACCTTTGTCAGTAAATTATGTATGATTTTAATATGCAGCACACAGTCCTAAAAAAATTGTATATCATAGCATATCAGCCCACAGATCCTATTTCCTTGATAACAATATGTGCCTATTATGTTTATTCCATAGAGAGATCTTAGTGTGACAACAAATCTTCTCATCAGTTTAACCAAGTGTTCACCTTCTACCCATCCTAATTTTTTAGCCAATAAATATAGCCAGTTTTAAAACTAAGGAGCAGTTGATATGTACACTGGTACCATAACACTAATTAATTAATTAAAATAAAACACTTGCAAATACAGTAAATACTTGCATCTTGTCAGAATTCAAATGCTTGATATGTCTACAAGAGGCATTAGTAATGTGAAGGAAGTTCTTGTTCTTCTTTTGGCTTTTCCCGGTTAGGGGTTGCCACAGCAGAGCTCCGGTCTGCTAATGATTGGCAGTAGATTTTTTTTTTTTTATGGGTGCTGAGGTGCCAGCTTGACGCCCAACCTTCAACGAAGGCACGCCCATTCTATGCATGCCTTTCGAATGCCACTCGACCGCAGGGAGGGCATGCAGACCCCACACAGAAGGTGCTCCAGCCGAGAATCGAACGGGAGAACCTCTTGCTGTGAGGCAACCGAAGGAAGTAATTGAATATATTTTAGAGAACTGAAAGGTATACGGTATTTCCCATTTACAAATTGTAACATGATAGATTCATAAATGTCCTTTCTGAAACTGTATAACCTTTATTTTCATTAAGTTAATCAACTGCTATTATTTCTTTAAATGCATGTTTGGATTTTATAGTTCTGTCTAAATACGTCTATAATTTGTCTGTTTTACTGATTAATTTCTATCAATCCACCTGGAATTTGTAGAGCTTTTCTCTATGGGCTTCTTTTGAAACTGGGTGAATAACCTAGTTAGATTTTCCCGGTCAACAAATGCAAATAAATAAATATGTATATTGCCCATATTCTTTAGTCTCATCTTCCAAACTTTCCACCAGTCAACCTTTTTTTCATGTGCCATTCTCACATGATGTTATTTCCTATGCCTCCTTGTGCATTCTTTAAAGACTCCATTTTTGTGTTTCATTCTCCCTTGCCTTCAACAATATTGGCTCAATTATTTTTCTTCTCTTCTCACCCAACTGGATTTCAGTCATACTACAATATGAGACTCTGACAAGGACAGCAACTGTTTTTTTTCCCAATGCTGTAAGGCTTTTGTGCACATAGAAAAATCTTTTCTTGTTAACCTTTTCACTCACCAGATCAAAAGGAACTGCCAAAATTACTAAGAACTCTCCTCAAAAGTCAGCAGATAGACGGATGGAAGCACTCGCCACTCCAGAGACCAGTCCACGACACCAAAATATAGTACAGTCTTTTATTAAACGCCAAACACTCCAAAAACCATGAACGCTTTAGTAAAATCACACACTGCGTTTTCGTCACACATAGACTTCATCAGATACCCCAATGCATCCATTATTATGTCAATTTATAGTCTTACTTAAAAGGATAATTAGTTTCCTGATTATATCTAATCAACATTTAAAGCAGAAATTCAAAATGTTAATATTTCATACCCACAATCATACTTTTTCGTTGAATATATATTGCACATAAAGTTATAATAAATAGAAGAGATGAAAATATGTATAAATGTTTAAAATATAACATATTTCTATAAATATATTAATAAATAAATATATATACATAAATATTCCAATAAATATTCCAATAAATATATAGCACAGTATAACACATATTATATAAAAAACATTATTAAAATGTAGGGGAACATTCATTAATAATAAAATACTATTATGAGTGCATTATGAATTCATAAATATATTTTAAGATATTTTAAAAGGTTTTAAAATGTAGTCTAAATCTGTGGGGAGTTGTAATGGGGACCTCTAGTGGCAAAACCAAATATGTATTTTCTTATAATTTGGCTGCTCTTAATTTTAATAAGGGAAGTATAGTAATATTGTCATTTAACCCAGGCCATTTATCCGCATTTAATGCCACCTGCCACCATAGCTCTCTATATTCTGTCCTGGTCTCCCAGGGGCCCCCTCTAAGTAAACCTTAGATGTTTGTTGAAGTTGTTATGCATTTCTTTCTACAGCAGACTCCTTCTTACCCAGCTTCTCTTTAGCTGGTCTCCTGTTTAACCAGCCATCAAATTTCTGCAGTAGCTCTAGCAAAAGGCAACAGAGAAGAATAACACTACTGCCTCCTCTAGGCTAAATAATGACTTTAGACTTCATATTCATTAGAAAAATGCATACTAACAAAAATTCTGTTATTCTAACTGATTTATAACCTTTAAATTCTATTTTGTATGATTTTTCTGATTAACCAGCCATTTGTTTATCCAGCCTAATGTCTGGTCCCAGCGAGACCGGATAAGAGGGAGTCGACTGTATATAATAGTTAAACTATTCTGTCTCGCTAAGCAGGAAAGTCAGGATTATACTGAATTTTAAAATTTTCTTGAAGTACATGTGCATTTATTAAAATGTCTCTGATTTCTTTCTATGTCTATGAAACCCCTGTCCTTTCTATTTATAGAGCTGAAAACTGTAACCTTTAATTACATTTCTCAACATAATGGCAATCCCGGAGTGTCCTTCGTCCTCTCTGTTTTCTCTTCTACCACCTGACAAACTGTGATCTTAAAAATATCACAGCAACTATATATTCATTTAAATGCTGTATCCTTTCTCTTAATCCTGCCCATTATACTGTTTAGATTAACGTGGGTTTTTAATGACATTCCTTTTCTTAAATAGAAATGATTTATTTTCAACGGTCCTGACTTCCATAATTTAATTCCTAACCTTGTTCCTATTGCAGAAGTAGCAATATCAGTTTATTCTTCTTTAGCTGTTAGATTTTCATTTTCAGTCACCAGACCTTCAAATGTAATCATTTTTTTTGGCCTGCAGGACTAGAGGAGTAAACCTTGTATCTTTCCACAAAGCACTTCAGATTATACTTTGACATGCCTTGGGAATAAAGGTCATTGTAGGCTTGTCTTTGGTAAAAGTGCAGAATGATGAATTAATAATATTAAAGTGTGTCATAAAAAAACACTGTGTGTGCTGCATGGCATTGAAAAATAGTTCAACATCTGTAATTTATGATCACAGTAGTTGTACATAACTTGTGTTTCATCTTTGTGTCTAACAAGTTTGAGACTTCTCAAGTGACAATACCCAGTGAGATGAATTAGAAAATATTATTTGACACCATTATAAACCTTCCCCTTCCTTTTACGTCTTGTGATTATATTAAACATGCCAAAATAAGGCTGTCTCCTTTTGCCTGAAGGGTAACTTTATCTCATGTTACCCATCTGATACTAGGGGCCACAGTATTAAAGAATGAGTGAAAATGTACAATGATTACATACTGAATTCCACAGCAATCATTCTCACATTACATACACCACATTGAATACCACCATATATTGTCAGCATATGCAAAAATGATATTCTGAAATGGAAACAGCAAGAGGTTACTTCTAGGACACACTTGATTGTTCTTTCGATAAAGTTACTTATTTATAACATGTATGATACACACAAACACATCCATTTTCTGTTCTGAGTGACTCTCCATTTATTTATTGTGTTCTGTTACAATACTCTAGGACTCACCGAAATGTGGCTACATAGTTGGTAATTGGCCAGCCTATGACAAATGACCTGTCTGGGTTTGGGTTGCTTTCACAGACTTCATCTAGGCAGGAAGCTGTCCACATCTCACAGATCCGCAAATTGTTCTTCAGCTTAAAGTGTGAAGACCTATGTGCAAACAAACAAACAAAAATGCATTTGTTTTAGAAGTGTGTTACCAGAAACGGTATACATTTCTATACATCTTTTCTTTAAGGACTGAATGTCTTATGAAATATGTTTTGGTATATGCTTTAGCACATATTGTTTTCTCTGGCTCCTGGGTACTGAATAATTTATTACTGAAGAACATCACCCTATAGTATGTGACTAGGAAAATTATAAATAAAAGATAATGGAGCAGGTTGAAGGAAATAGAGTAAGGTGTGTTGGCAGGCTGGAGATTTAATGGTAATTCATTTCAGTACTAGGTGGTAGTGCTGTACGCATTAATATGTAGTTTTACTAAAATGGTAAAACCTAGCAGATACAGTGGGAGTGACACATGGTAATTAGTCTAGCTAATTAGCATTTTCACCATAATGCAGTAGCCATATGGAAAATGCAGGAACCCTCATCATCATTATCTTTTTCCAATTTTCTACATGGGGTCAGGGTTCCATGTCAACTGTCGCCATCTTTCTCAGTACATTGCCTCTCTCCTACCTTCTTTGACACTCATGCCTGAATGTTGCAGGTCTTCTCTCACACAAGCCATCCACCTCTTTGCTGGATTCCCTCATTTCTTCCTGAGTTCTTCCTGTCTGTCCAAATCTTCTTCAGAAGATTGTCTTCTGCTTTTCTGCACATGTGCCTGAGCCAACGTAATCTGTTCTTTGAATTTCTCTGCAATTGGAGATACGTTGGCTTCTGCTCTGATGTCCTCATTTCTTCATTTGTCTCTCAGTGTGCATCCTATCACCCTTCTCAGAAACTTCATTTATATAACCTCTATCATCCGCAACTATTCTGCCTTTACTTCCCATATTTCTGTACCATACAGTAGTACTGGCTGCACCACTGTTTTGTATACCTACTTTTGAGCTTCTTTGGCATTCTTCTGTCATACACAACCCCTGACACTGTGCTATCTGGCTGTGGCATTCTTCTGTCATACACTACCCCTGACACTGTGCTATTTGGCTGTGGCATTCTTCTGTCATACACAACCCCTGACACTGTGCTATTTGGCTGCATCCTCTCTAATTCTAGCTTTGAACTTCTCCTTCAGACCTCCCTTCTCCTCAACCACCTCTCCCAGATACTTGAAGCTATTAACCAGTTCAACTATTTTCCTTCCATCTCATTTCTCAGCTTGTTTTGATTTTGCCCATTTGGTGCCATTACAGCTGTCATATTTGTATCCACTTTCATCTCATGTGCCTTCAGGTTTGCATTCCATTCCCCCATCCTTTACTGAAGGTCTTGCTCAGAGTCTGCCTGTAATGACATATCATCTGCATACAGCAAATTAGCTGATCTGTCCCCTCTGACCTGTTTGTTAATGTAGTCCATCACTAGTAGGAACAGCAGTGGACTAAGAGATGAAGCTTGATGCACACCTACTCCCACTGGGAACCCCTGTGTGAGACCAAACCCTGTTTCTACTTGAGTTATGAGGTCCTTGTACATAGTTTGTACTAATTCAACTAATATTTCTGGGACTTTGAACCACTGCAGGCCTGCCCAAATCAGCTTTCTTGGGACCTTGTCATATGACATCATTGAAAGCACATTATTTCAAACTCCTGGACTTGATCCCCCTTGGGTACCTATGTTAGCATTTGTCCCCGGGTCTAGAGCAGTAAGGATTCAGTATTTAGTGTTTTTTTGCATTTTGGGTTTCCGGTGTTAGGATTTTCAAAGTTGTGAAGTCAGCATTCTCAGATTTGGTTGAGGTAACATTAAACTTCTGATAGTAAACCATACTTATACAAATACATTTGTATATTTCAAATTCACTACATTACTAAACTTGAGGTCCTAAGAATTAAACCAGGACCCCCAATATTTTAGCTATTTCTTCTTAGATGCCAGCTCATTGGCACAGAGGCAAGGTGTCCCTCTATTATGCTAGAAATAAGAGTTGTTTCTTTCATTTCCATCTGATTTAAGATATTCTTTGTAAAGCATTCTCCCCCTTATGGAAGGAATAATGTCTCTGATTTGTGGCAATAGATACTACACTATATTTATAACTAGGTAAGAAGTGACCCTGAAATATCTACAAATGTCCTGACTTTTGTTTCTTAAGCACAAGAATTGTGGGTAGGGGCAACATGCTTCATTACACTTTGGGCAATATTCCTGTAGTTATTGGCTTTCATAACTTTATTTTCAACTTGGTTTAATGAATGAACACTGTGAAATTTAGTAGTAGCCTTTGGCTCTATCTCAAGTCAACCTTCAAACCTTTCAACATCACTATTTCTTTTGTAAGAAATGTTTTTCTTCAGCTATGGGTTGAAATAACTTTTTCTGCTATGTTTTTACTGCTGTCATCTTGTGGTGCCATATTTAGTGCATTAAAAGGATATCAATTCTTGTCAATTTTCCATATCCACAGCCATTCCCTATACTTAAGCACATACATTTTTAACATTTATGTTCTTTCATTATATATACAGGTCACCTTAACATTATCTTCTGAGATGAGATTACTTTCTCACCAGTACATTTGCTTGACAGCATTTGTGATCATTTGTAATGGCTTCCATCCGTCTGACCTATGTTAAATTCAGTAGGTTGCCTTTTTAAATAGCCATATCGCACAGTTATGCCAGTGCTCAATGATTCTGTTCACTTTGTTTCTTTGCATTGCTTTTATGATGAGAATCATTCTGCGTATTAATATAAACTCACTTAAATACTTTGATGTTAAAGTCAAAATAAGTAAATCACTTTTCTGACAGAAATTATTTATAGTTTTTTTATGTCCAATGCCCCTTTCTCAATTCAGACTCTCAGTCAGTCTACATTTTCTTTTTAGTTACTTTGTGTAACTGTTCTGCATACCAAAGTCACTATTTATTGACGTTTTTATTAATATAACTCATTTTGGCTCCAATTATTTTCTTATAAACTGTTTAATTAGTTCCTTTATTATGCAATTGACTAGTATTACCTTTATACAAACAGTCTTTGTGCCAAATTGTTGCACATAACTTCTTTTAAGTGTTCCATGAAGTCAGTCTACGTTACACATTTCCTTGAAAAAATTCCTTTTTATATTGCACAATTAAGTTTATGTCAAAGTCATTGTATGTAACTCATTTGGGAAAATCACAATGTTGAAATTGTTTGTAAAATCATAAACTTTTTCTCTATCATATAAGCTTGCAGTTATCTTACATACTACATGTCAAAGTCTCTATGTAGAATTTATTTCTGGTACATCTATTACTTTCCTACAGAACAGAGTCAGATCATGGTCAAATGGGGCCCTAGGCCGGGTAAGAGACAGGGCCTCCCCACAGCCATACTTGTCATCTATCTCTCTTCAGTTATCATACAACACTGTTTAAAACTGTCAGTGCAGAGAGGTTGGGGGTTGGCACAATAGTTAAGGTATTTATCCTACAGACACAAGGTGCAGAGTTTAATTCTCAAATAAAATAATTGGATAAGCTTAAAATGACCCACATGGGCAGTTAGCCTAGTATTAAGCTATGAACCAACAATACACTCCTCTTCACTTAAAACTCAACATTTATTGAAAATGCATCTAGCAACTTAACTACAAGAGACATGCTAGAGTCCACGTCAAATAGCATATAGTGAAGCACTAATTAGCAGCTATGTGAAGGATGCTGAAATTCAAAAAACAATTGCAATAATTTGCTAACAGTCTGGAACAGAAAAATGCATGCAAGAGATCATTTTAAGGGCAGCCTAGAAGCATAGTCTGATGAAGTGTGGTGGTTAGAGTCACACAGCAGATAAAAAAAGGGCTGGGAAAATCAAACTCTACACTATGGGAAGCACATGTTTTAACCTTACTCATCTACATTAAGTACTCAGCAAGTTATAATCCAGCATACTGCATTTCACATCTGTGGACCCAAAAAAAAAACAAATTTCTCTGTGGCACAAGGTAGTGGAGTGAGATTAAAGATAAAGGATGTGTGATTCATGGTTCAAATCCATTTAAATTATACTTTGTGATGTCCTTTAGCTCATAAGGTTAAACAATACGGCAAAGTGATCAGTATTCTCCTATGTGTGGAATGCAATCCCATTATAGCCAATTTTTTCATGCCTTCTCAGCCTGGTAGACGTCTTTGAGAAGGTCACCAAAGCAATGAATGAGGGCACATGGCCTACCTTGACCTGGTCAAGGAATTTGACACAATACCCCATTTAGGCCATGTCAAGCTCATCAGCCTAGGTATAATCCCTTATGTCACACAGTGGATAGCTAGCTGATTCATAGACAGGACTCAAGAAGTTAGAACTGGAGAGTCCACCTCTACAAAAAAAGCCAGTCACAAGCAGAGTCCTTCAGGGACAGGTCCTGGGACTGCTCCTTTTTGGCAGTTACATTTCTGAAGTCAAGGCCAATGTCAATGGCCTCTGGCTGACTACATTTGCAAATGATTGCAAATTAGGAGCACTCATAGAATCCCCGACCAACACAGATGTTCTCCAAGAAGGGCTGACACAGTCAAATAACTAGTGTCAGAGCCACGGACTAAAATTAAATGCCAAGAAAAGCACAACAGTATCCATCAGGAAGTCATGCACCCCTGGTAACTATCACATTGACAACATACCCCCTAAGAGTTGTCCCAGTAGTGAAGGACTTGAGGACACATGTAGACAGTAATCTATCCTTTGACCATCATGTGTCTACAGTAGTGAGGAAATTATTCTATGTTGTGTAACTTATAAACAAAGGTATTGCATTTAGTTCTAAGAAGGTCATTATTCCACTGTATTCAGCATTCATCAGACCTGTCACTGAGTACAATGCTCCATTTGGTATGTACCTAACCAGGTACATCCAACAACTGGAATGCTCATAGAAGTTCCTCACTAAAGGAATACAGGGCATAAGTAAAATATCCTATGCATACCACCTCAAGGCCCTTTCAGGCTGTTGTGGGGAGAGCTATGCCTAGCATACAGAGCATTATCAGATTCCACTCTGATGGACCTTCTGCATATCCACAAATAAACAGCACCAGAATTACCCATTCTAAAGACTTAATCCTTGCCCTCTGATATAGATATTACCTGCTGGAGAGACAGGTATGCATTCCAGAGACTACTTCTCTGGAATAGGCTCCCCATCCATATAAAGCAGAGTTTCTCCCTAACCCAGTTCAGGGGTAACTTGGACAATTGGATGGAGAATAAGAACTTCATCCCTGGTTTGGCATCTATGTCTCTAATGGGCATAGGCAGCCTGTAAATGGTTCATCTCCCATGCCCCTGCTTACACTCTCAAGGGTAGCAGACCTCTTCAGAGATTTGGTATGCATGGCTAGGCTTAAACAGGCCATGGTGGTTGTTAGCCTAGTAAACACCTATGAACCTATAAAGCTATAAGCTAAATTAAAAAAATGTATTCCCAGTGGCCTCCAAAAGACATGTGTGAATGGGCGTGCCTTCGCTGAAGGTTGGGCATCGGTCTGGCAACTCGGCACCATAAAAATCAACTGCCAATCATTAGCGGATCGGAGTTCCGCTGTGTCGACCCCTAACCGGGAAAAGCCGAAAAGACAAACAAACATTCATAGTTAAAATAGTTACATTAAACTTAACAGCCAAATAATAAACACACTGTCAGCCAACAAAACAAAGAAACCAAGCATCACACCTCAAAGAACATGGCTCATTTGATGACACTCCTGTTTACTTCAGTCAATTCCTTCCTTTACACCATAAGTACTCCAGAATGCAGGAACTAAGTCCGTACACAGAAACATACACATACATATACATGGCCATCAACTGCAACCACTTATATGTCTGTACACATTAGATATCTGCTTAACACAGGTGGACAGTAGTCTCTCCTTTGATAATCACATCGCCACAGTAGTCAGGAAATCCTTCTACATGGCACACCTCATCACAAAAGATTTCTCATCCAGGAAAAAACAGGTCATTGTTCCCCTCTACTCATCACTCATTAGACCCATTATAGAGTACAACGCCCCTTTTGGTATGTACCTCACAAGACATCTACAACAACTGGAAAGGCCACAGAAATACCTTACAAAGAGGATTACTGGCCTCAAACAGATGCCCTACACAGACCGTCTCAAAAAACTCCAGCTTTACTCTGTCACACATTGCCTACTCAGAGATGATCTCTGCCTAACATACAAAGCTATGTCAAACCCAGAGTTGTTGGACATGCTCCATGTAAATAAATCCAAATCCCTCCGAGCTACATGCTCTAGGGACCTAAACCTTTTCACCACAATAAACAGAACATGCTGGAGGGATAGATTCCTGTCTCAGAGACTTCCCATACTCTGGAAAGTACAGTTGTGTACACTTACCGTAAATGTAGATGTTTGAGTGTATTCACTGTTGTAGTCATTACATTTGGGTAATCCTGCTGGCAGGTTGCCCTCAGTCGGCCTGAATTCCAAACTCCTAGGTCCTGCGTCAGCTGCTGTTGCCCCTTCCCTGACATCAGGTTGTCAGGGGTATAAAAGATGCGGCCGATGCCATTTTCTTTAGTTTTCCTTGCCCCAGATGTCAGGTGCCCCCTAAAAGGGTAGCCACTAAGTCAATACTAGCCTGTAATAAATTAATTTAACCAGTCTAAGGTGGTCTGGGTTAATTTTTCTGGAAAAAGATGAATATTACTTGTATGCACCTGAATATTTGTTTTTAATTTTTTCTTTATGCTTTCCTCCTGATTATTTTGTTTTCATTTCTTGCTATCCTCTTCCCATCCAGATGAGTGGACTTGCTTTTGACTTGCACCATTTTCTTAACTGTTACTTCTCTATAGCCTGAGGGAGTCTGCGTCTCCAATTTGCCAGTGACACATTAGTTCGGTCTGGTGAAATTGTTGGTGTAAACACATCTCAGTGCAAAAGCGCTTCCAACACACTTTTTTAACCAGCACATCTTAAACAGCCCGCTAACTATCTCTTACTCAACCTAATTACACACTGAAAAGCGTACATCTGTGGCTAATATAAAATCAGTGCCGTACACTAATTTAAAATCAGTGCTGTACGGCTAATATAAAATCAGTGCTGTACACTCCAACGCTTAAGTGGTGACTTAGCTGGAGAACCTGGAACCCTCTCAGTTACACTTACCATCAATAGGATGGCATTCCACAATTTAAGGCAGATCTAACAAGGTCTGCGTACTAGCTACTAATAGCGTTGGGTGAGGACTGAGCTTGCACCTAGCCTCGCTTCTCAACTCGCTTTTTCTTACTGCAGTGTCCTCTGAATTAGCATGGGTAGTATAGCTTATTTTTCCCTGTTTAGATATCATACCTTAGGAGCCATCTTGGGTAAAGTGAGTTTTTGCTTTCATGTATTTCTATTTTGTCTGCATAACTGCTCAAATGAATTATATGCATTCTTGAAAATAGCCTATTACAGTCCTTACGTGCCATAGCCTACTGCATAAACTATTGTGTTTCTGCCTGTTTCCTATACTGCAAATGTTAACAATATATGTGAACTAGCCTGTTACCTAAATTACAAGTGTTAAATGTTAGTCTACCGACTGAATTGCTGCATTGCTATGTCAACTAGAAGGCTGTTGCTCTGAAATGAATGATGGGCTGCATATTTGTATTGTCTGAAATGCCTATATCTTGTATCCAAATTAACCTGGTTTCTCCCTACTCTATTTCTTTTCTCTCCAACCCTCCCAGCTTTCTTACCTTCTAACCCTGCTCTAAGACTAAAGGACCATCCCTAAGTGACGAATAAGGACAACAGGCAAACTATTCCAGCCTCTCCAATAAGAAGTAAAATCTACTTGCTGTCCTACACCAGAGCCCTGTACCTTGGGAAGCAATAAAGTATGTGCTTCCCCCACTAAGTAGTAAAGCTGATACTTTCTCAAAAATACATATTTTTTCCAATATGTATTAAAAGTCTGCTACCTAGCCAGATTACCCAGCAGCCATACCCCTCCTTAGCCCTGCATAACTCGTTCTCTTGGCCTTGCTTATCCACCTATAACTGTAAAGTGCCCCTCCTCTCCCTCTATAAGAGTTATCTCTGATCTCAGTCTCTCCCTCACCCCAGCATAGCTCCTACACACTTCTTTTTTCCTTCCAGGCTAGCTCCCTCTACTAGTCCTGCTTTATACTTTCACCCTTCTTTGTCTCCCTGCAACTATTTCCCAAGTACAGCTCTGTTGTACTAAACTGCCTATATACCTCGTAGTCTACTTGCTGCAGTCCTCTACTTTCTGCCTTTTGCTACCCCTCTTCTTCACCACTTCAGATTATCTCACCCTACACCAACCCTTACTTACCAGTAAGGTGAACTGCAGTAGCCTGCTGCTCACTGATTGTTCTCTCAGACTCTCTCCTCCTTACCTGCCTGAACCCACTCTGTTCGCCCTGTGGGCTCACTCCGCTCCCCTACCCTGCCCCCAAATCTCACCCACCCCAGCACGCCTACATTTATTCCTCCATCTCTCCTCCCACTTATTCCAATTATCCAATAGCTCTTCTTCCCACCTTACAACTGCTCTTAATCCACCCACTCTAATTTACCTAACTTCAGCTTCTCCTTTTCACTCCTCCTACCCAATCTCCTCTCTCTTGTCTCATACACCTCTTCTATCACCTCTCTCTCAATATTCCTATTCCCTATATCCCTTACTACTATATTCCTGCGTCCTTCATATAACTTCAGACAAACCACTTCTCTCTCCAATATCATTCTTCATCTTCAAATATACTCTCTACTTCAACTGACATTCCTATCTCTCCTCCCCCTTTGCATGATCATGGTTTCTTCAATTCTCCAGCAACTCATAGTTCCTTGCTTCCTCCTTCTCTTTCTGATTCCTTCATGCTATATCAGCTCATACTCTTCCTTTGCTTATCCAATTCCACAAAATAACATCCACTGAAAACTCCCTTCACCCTAACTCTTTCTCTCACTTCCATTCTATCTCCTCTTATCTTATCCCGCCCAATCAACTCTACCTGTTCCACTATAAAATCTTCTCCACTACTGCTGGTACATTTACACACAAAATAACCTTACATCCAACTAAACTCTCAATCTGTAAACCTAAATCTCTTAAATCTTTTCTCTTTAACAACATATTCTTAGCTGGAGATATCCACCCCAACCCTGGCCCCATTCATTTCACTAACAATAATTACCCAACCCCATCCTCTCCCCTCCCAAACACATTGAAAATCTTCACCTTGAACTCCCAAAGTCTTAATAACAAAGTCCACCTTTTCCAGGCTTGGTTAACCCATAACCAACCAGATATCTTAGCCATTTCTGAGACTTGGCTTAAACCCCATATCTCTGATTCAGAGATACTTCCCCATGGATACCATATTATTAGAAACGACCGACCTATAAAAAAAGGTGGTGGCTCTGCCATAATTTACTCTAAATCATTAACTGTAATTCCCCTCCAAATTCCAGTTCCTCAATTCAAAAATACTGAACTTACAGCTGGACTATGAAACTAAATACACACAAAAATATCTGTATTATTGCCCTATATATCTCCCCTGGGAACAATATCCCTATCCTCAAAGATATTCTCCAATGGGCATCTACTAAAGTTAACTATGAAACATACATCTTAGGTGATGTAAATACTGACTGGAACAAAATGAACTCTCTCTCTCTCCTTCCTAAGCCATCAGCCTTTACAACTTCACTCAAACAATACACCAAATAACCCGACCCAACAAAAGTAACCCCCCCCCCTGGATCCTCTATTGACTGGATCCTAGTCTCCAATCAAAATAAAATCACCAATTCTAGAACAATTCCTGACAGTATTAGTGACCACCTCCCAGCCTTTATTCATCGCGCTACCAACTCTTCTCCTCACCAACACCAATGCATCCTAACTCGTAATCTTAGTAACTTTAACCCTACAACCTTCTCAAACCTATTCAAACAAATGACCTGGCAAGACCTTAAAACTCTCCCTCTTGATGCTGCTATCAACCACTTCAACTCTGTTTTCTTAGATACGCTTAACTCTCTTGCCCCTATCAGAAATAAAAGGGTAAAAATAAATACTGCTCCTTGTCTATCTAAACTTACTAAACAAATTATGCATCAAAGGGACAAACTGTGGAAGCTGTTCCAAAACATTAAACTTCCCAACACCTTGCTCCAATATAAGCAACTATGTAACCAAGTAAAACAACTAATTACCAAGGACAAAAAATCCTATTACACCAACCTCCAGTCTAACAATAACAACAACCCCAAGAAATTCTGGAATTCAATAAACTCTCTCCTTAATCCCGGCTCCAAAAATAATTCCTGCCCTGACCCAAGTAAATCTGACCTAGAACTATGCTCAGAATTTAACTCTTTCTTCATACAAACAATATCTGACCTAACCAAGACCTTCCCTAGCAATAACCCATCTGTTCCCCTATCTTCCCCCTCCAATTCCTCCAATAACCCTCCCCTCAGGTTCGAGCTCAAACCTGTCTCAATTAACTTTATAAAAAGACTTCTGTCTAAACTTAAACCCTGCTCTAATGCCTCTGACAACATTCCCTCCTCTTTCCTAAAATGTGCCGCAGATGGGATAGCACTCCCAATAAGCATCATTATTAATAGATCTATTAATGAATCTTACATCCCTAAACTTTGGCGTTCAGCTTACATCCTTCCTCTTCACAAAGGAGGCAAGAACACCAGCATCACAAATTTTCACCCTATTGCTCTACTCTCATCAATCTCCAAAATCTTAGAAAAGTGTATCCACTTCGAACTTATGCCTTTTCTAACCCAAAACCATCTTCTTACACCAACTCAACATGGCTTTCGCTCTGGCCATAGCACTACTACTGCTCTACTTTCCTTCTTAGAAACTATCAATCAAGCCTGAGATTCAGGTCACCTGGTCTTTACTGTTTTGCTTGATCTCTCAAAAGCTTTCGATACCATTTCCCATAAACACCTTCTCCTTCATCTTTCAAACCTGCATCTCTCATCTAACTCTCTATCCTGGTTCTCTAGCTACTTATCAGATACGTCTCAGGCAGTCAAATGGAAAAACTCCATCTCCTCCTTCCTACCTACACCAACATGTGTACTACAGGGATCCATCCTTGGACCCATGCTTTTTAATATTTTTATTAAAAACTTTCACTCTGCTATCCCCAATACCAAAATTATTCAATACGCAGACGATTCAACCTTAGTCTGCTCTGCCACAAACATCACTGAACTGCTTCTCAAAACCCAAGCTGCCTTCTTAACCACTGAAAACTGGATGCGCCAAAACCACCTCTCCCTTAACGCTAACAAATCCAAAATTCGCCTCCTCTCCCCCAGAAAGTCTTACTCCTATGACAAAGACACTTTCAAAGTCCATAGTAACTCCAACTCCACTATTTAAGTTGTCCCTCTGCCAAACTTCTCGGTGTTATAGTCGATGAATTCCTAAAGTTCGACATACACATTCAATAAAATATTAAGAAAACCCACCAAAAACTAGGCATGCTATATAGGAATAATCGCTTTCTTTCTCACTCCACCAGGCACACTTTGGCCACTACCTACCTTTTTCCCTCATTACTATATGGAGCTCCACTCCTAACCAACTTGTCATCCTCTATCACCTCCAAACTAGAAAGCTTCTACAATAAAATCTCTAAATTTGCCTCCAATTGTAAAAATTCCACCCATCATTGCCTTTCCCTTCAATCCCTAAATTGGCTTGAACTACCAAACTACCTAAACTATCTGCAGCTCACCACAGCGCACAAACATATATTTCAGCCATCTAACTGTCCTGCCCTATCTAACGTCCTTCCACCCTACATCCCAAATAGAACTCTCAGATCCGAACATCAAAACCTGATTGCTATCAATAAACCTAAAAGTCCAGCTGGCCAACTTCTCTTCTCCTTCACTATTGGCAAGACTTGGAACTCTCTCCCTTCCTCTTTAAGAACAATATCAAACTCTGAAAATTTCAAAACTCAGCTTTTCAAACATCTGTCCACTACATGGAAATGCTCCTGTCTTCGCCCTATCTAAAACTATACAAGAATACACTGATATCCTACCTGGAATGTAAAAAGGTGAGGCAGTGCATATAGTCTACCCCACCTAAAAATTATCCAAGAACACATTGATATCCCACTTGGAATGTACCCTTGCTCTCAAAATGTCCTACAATTATTTATCTTTGAACCCCCTTGTAAATACTGTAAATAGATTTTCTTAACTCTCTTCTCCATGTGCTTATATAATGCATTTTCTCACATTACTCTATAAAAATAGCTTTATAAATGTATAGCCTTTTTAGAATGTGCTTATATAATGCATTTTCTCAAATTACTCTATAAGGACAGCTTTATAATTGTATAACCTTTTTAGAATAACCGTAGTGAAGTTGTATTTGACTATTTTGTAATAATGAATGTGCCTATTGTACAAACTGGTCACCTCAATGTATCACTTATATTTTTTCATATTTTGTCATTTGTATTTGTATTTTTGGAGCTTTTCTCCCCGGGCCTCCACTGAAAACGGTTCCCCAGGGCCCAGTGAGCCTTCCCTGTAATCAAACTGGAAATAAATAAATAAATAAATAAATATATGTGTGTGTGTGTGTGTGTGTGTGTGTGTGTGTGTGTGTGTGTGTGTGTGTGTGTGTGTGTATATATATATATATATATATATATATATATATATATATATATATATAAACATGCACCAAATATAAACATGCACCAATACAAACTTTACCTTCCTCTACAAGCAAATACATCACATAGGTTGTAAGAATCAAAGAAGGAAAGATAGATTCCATCAGAAGAAAGGGGGATGGTGGGTGGGTAACCTGGACTGCAACAGTGAATACACTCGAATATCTACATTTATGGTAAGTGTACACAACTGTACTATGTTCTTCCTGTTTCACTTTTGCAGTCATTACATTTGGGTAGAGTCCCAAAGCTATGGTTGGGAGGCTGGAGCTAAACAGTGTTAGGAGCGACTATGAGGCCCTGCAGAACTGCAGTGGCAAAGCCTGCCCTGGATTTAGACTAGAGTGGCAGATGATAGTGCTTTGTAAAGGTGTGCACGGAATTCCAAGTAGCAGCCTTTAAAATGTCCTTGGTTGGTACTCCGCTGAAAAAGGCTGCTGAAGTGGCTGCAGCTCTGGTTGAATGTGGCCTAATGCCCTTGCGCACTGGCCTGCCATGGTGAAAGTAGCAGAAATGAATGTAGTGGTCTATCCACTTTGAAATAGTCTGCTTTGAGATAGCCTTTCCTTGTGATCCCGCAGCATATGCCACTAGTAATTGCTCTGTCTTTCTGAAAACTTTGGTTCTGTCCAAGTAGAATCTAAGCTGTCTGTGTATGTCCAAAGAATGCAGAATTCTCTCCCCCTTGTTCTGTAGATTTGGATAAACAGTTGGCAGATGAATAGTTTGGTTAAGAGCCACACTGGACATCACCTTAGGCATAAATGTTGGGTTTGTCCTCAGAGAGACCCTGTTTGGATAAAAAAAATGATGAAAGGTTCCACAGCCATGAGTGCCTGTAGCTCTGAAACTCGTCTTGCAGAAGTTATTGCTAGGAGCAGAGCTGTTTTCCAAGATAAAAACTTTATGTCAGCAGTAGGGGCTGGCTCAAAAGGAGGCAGGGTGAGTTTTTCCAAGACATAGTTGAGGTCCCATGCAGGCATTGGTGATCTCCTTGGAGGCCTTAAATTTTTGGCTTCTCTGATGTACTGCTTTAATAAGGGATGAGGAAAGATTGGTGGCTCTGTATTGTAATGAGCCGAAATGGCATAGGTATGAATTTTAATAGAAGAAAAAGATAGGCCTTTGTCCAGCATCTCAGTTAAATATTGCAAAATCTGAGGAATATTTGTCACAGCTGTATCAGTTCCTTGTGCCTGGTTCCAAGCACAGAATCTCTTCCATTTTCCAGCATAAGATTTTCTAGTACTAGGCCTTCTGGCTTCCAAAATGACATCCATCACAGCTGTACTGAGAGGTATGTTTTGTATGACTACATTATCCGTAATACTGCCAGGTTTAAAGTCCTGAGTTGGCTGTGCAGGATCTGATTGTTTTGCTGGGACAGTAGATGAGGTATTTGAGGTAAGGCCCAAGCTGGGCATTGAGACAAGTTCCTTAGTATTGGAAAGGCATATACTGATAGGTTTTTCCAGCTGAAAGATAGGGTGTCCACTTTCCATGCTTGTCTGTGATAAATCCTTGCACAGAATCTTTTTAGTTGGTAGTTGTGAGGGGAGGTGAATAGATATATGTCCGGGCATCCCCATTTCCTTGTTATCATGCTGAAGACTTGTGAATCCAGCTGCCACTCATTGGAATCCATGAGGTTTCTGCTTAGTTCATCTGCCAGAGTATTTTTCCTTCCTGGCAGGAATTGTGCCTGCAGATGTACTTGGTAAGTCAATGCTGTGTCCCACAAAGTCATGGCTAGTCTGCAAAGGGGGTAAGAATGTGTGCCCCCCTGCTTGTTTATATACCACATGACCTTGGTGTTGTCTGTCTTTATCAGTAGTTGTCCCGGATGATGTAGGTCCTTGAAGGCTGTCAGGGCATTTTGAACAGCTAGCATCTCTTTTTGATTGATATGTAGATGCATTTGGTTTGAGATCCATGTGCCCTGAATGCATCTTCCTGCCATGTGGGCCCCCCAGGCATAATCTGATGCATCTGTTGTTAGTGTCTGCCTGGCTGGGGATAATGTGAATGGCTGACTCTTGTTTTGGTGACAAGCCTTTGCCCACCATCGAAACTCTTGTTGCAGGCAGGGAATGAGAGTAATCATAGTTTCCAGGCTGTGGCAATGTTGAGTCCAAACACTTTTTAGGTACCATTGAAGTTTCTTCATATGCAGTCTTGCATATGGAATTAGTAGGATGCAGGATGCCATGAAGCCCAAAGCCTGCAGAATTTTTCTTGCAGATATCTGGGCCTTTGTTGTCAACATTTTGAAATAGGTAGTCAGTTGCCTTTGTTTGTCTGGTGTTAGATAAGCCATCTGGGCAGTTGTATTTAAGCATGCACCCAGGAATATTATCTCTTGAGAGGGTACTAGTTTTGATTTCTTTTCATTGACCATGTAACCTAAGCATGTTAGAAGTCTTTTCACAAATGCCAGATGTTATAGAAGAATGTCCTTGTTCTCTCTTGAATTAGACAATCGTACAAGTAAGGATATATTTGTATTCCTCTTTGTCTGCAGAATGCAATTATTGGTGCCAGGCACTTTGTAAAGACCCTGGGTGCAGTAGATAAGCCAAAGGGCAGTGCAGAGAATTGGTAATGCATTGAGCCAGCCTTGAATCTGAGGTATATTCTGCATATTTGTCTGATTGGGACATGGAGGTATGCCTCTTTTATGTCTAAAGTCACAAGCCAAGCGTTCTTGCCCAGCATGGGCAGAAGCCACTGCAAAGTCAACGTCTTGAATTTTGTTATGTCCAGAAATATGTTCAGAATAGATAGGTCCAGTATTGGCCTCCAGGCCTTGTTCTTTCTGGGTACCAAGAACAGTCTTGAGTAAAATCCTTGTCCCTGCTCTTGCTCTGGTACTTGTTGAATGGCCCCCCCATGTCCATGAGGGATGCAACTTGTTTTTGTGCCACTGCCCATTGAGTTTTTGGCAGATCTGGCCAGCCGTTTGCCTTTGGCAGGGCATGGAAATGGAACTGGTAGCCTTGTGACACGATATGTAGAACCCACTTGTCCTGGGTTATAATGTGCCAATTTTGAGAAAAAAGTGCTAATTTCCCCCCTAAGGGTGCTGCCAGGAGATAAATGCTTGGTGCAGGCAGGGGGAAGTCATTGGGACTGTTTCCTGTATGGTTGTGATTTGTCTTCTCCAACTTTGGAGGTAGAAGCACCCCATTGCTTTGACCTGCATGAACCTGGCGTCTGGGATCTGCCTCTATGACGTCTGGGTCTGCCCCTTTGAGGTCTGTCTGACACTGGAAAGGACAGTTTCTACTAAATCTAGGTGGCTGTACTTGTAAAAAATCTTTTGACAGTTTGCATAGATTTAGCTTTGTCCTCCATTTTCTTTAACACCTCTTCTGCCTTAACACCAAACAAAGTATCATGCTGTAAAGGTGCATCTAATAATTTAACTTTGACATGATCAGGCAGATTTTGTTCTTTTAACCTGGCATGCCTCCTAATTACAGAACCCGTAACTGCGGCCCTGCAGGAGGCCTCCAAAGAATCAAAACCACATTACAAAGTATGCTTTCCAACTTGTTCAGTTGCATGCAATAAATCCTGCATTTCCTTGTTTTCTGCACATTCAGAATTTAACATTTTCTGTTTAAGCAATGCCATGACATGTTGCTGATATTTGAGCATATGAAACTGACAGTTTAAGGCCCTTATAGCCAAGGTAGCAGATGTGTAAACCTTTTTCCCCATCTATCCAGTGCCCTAGAATCTCTGTCAGAGGGGGTAGGGTTTTTTTGCAGCGGAAGTCTTAACTCCTTTGGGACCCTGTAAAATAGTTTCTGGGTCTGCAGCAGGGTTTTTAAAAAGTAATTTATGAGGAACCCTGTAATATCTGTCAGGCTTAATTGGAGCTGGAGGTAAGGAGTCTGGGGTAAGACTAGACTCTAAAAACACATCATCTACAATGTCTAACACAGGTGGAATGGCTAGTGGCCTGTGTTGGGGTAGTAGAAGGAAATTCCTGAGCCTCTTTTTAGATTCTGAAAAATCTTGGCTCTCCCAGTGGTAATGCTCCCTCATGGTATGCAAGGTTTCCCCAAAAGAATAGTCCTCTGGAGGAGAAGCTGAATGTATAGATTCTTCAGCATCAGAATCCTCATAGTGGGGAAAAGAATATTCCTGATCAGAAGAGGAATCAGAAGAAATGGAAACCTGATCTGAAGATTCATAGTCAGTCTCTTGCCTAGGCCTCTTATCAGGAGGGGGATGGGAACCCCTGATCAAGGTAATCAGGTCTTCGGCCATTTTGAGCATCTGGTTTTTGGGCATAGAAGCCTGACCATGTGGCTCTTGAGTTTGTTTCTTTGCTTTAGAAGGTGCTTTAGTCTTTGTCTTTGTAGCTGAAGTCTGTTTAATGTAAAGATGTTTAGGTCTGAATACACCCTCAGAAGCCGGTGCCTGCTCAGCGGCTCTGGACCCATATGAAGGAATAGTATCCAAGGCTCCAATACCTTGAGTTTCCAGTGGCATGGCCGACTCCATGTGGGAGTCAGTAGCGGCCTGCGCCTCTAAAGTAGCAGGCATCAGGGGCTGCGAAAGCACCTCACTGAGAACCGGCGAACCAGTGACTGGCTTAGGGGAAGCTTCATCGTCAATTTTGGGCTTCGGTTGTCTATCTCTCTCCTTATATTTGCATTTTTTGTGAACTCTGGTAGTCGGATGGCTATCCGACAACATTTCTGGATAATTAAACCGGAGTCCAAAATAGTTTAAAGCAAAATCATACTGATGCTTAATAGTGCGTTGGTTAAATGTAGCACAAAACCAACAACCAGAAAAGTTGTGATCAGGGCCTAGGCAAGGAATGCAGTAAGAATGAAAATCCTTATGAGATATTTGCTTTCCACATGAAATACAATTATTTACTTTTTCTGCCATCGGTCTGGAGCAAGGAAAAAGTTTCCCCAATGGGGTACTTAGCTTTATTGAGGACTTCGGATCTGAAATTTGAACACGAAAATCTCAGGATTTGGCCGACCGGCACTTGTGAACTGCTTCTGCTTCGGGCACCGCGCGGCAAGAAAGACTAAAGAAAATGGCGTTGGCCGCATCTTTTATACCCGTAATGACCTGACGTCAAGGAAGGGGCGACAGCAGCCGATGCAGGACCCAGGACTTTGGAATTCAGGCTGACTGAGGGCAACCTGCCAGCAGGATTATCCAAATGTAATGACTGCAACAGTGAAACACGAAGAACATCAAACTACCTATCTATATCAAACAAAGTTCCTCATTAGCACTCTTCAAGAAAAATCTTGATGATTGGATGGGAGATAGGAAATTCACCCCAGGGATCACTTCTGTAGCTCTGCTTGACAGGGTCACAGGAAAATAATTTTCTTGGGTGGCAAAAGCCAGGGTACTGTTTGGCTAGTCTTATATAGGCCCTAGGGCCAATAGCCTAGTACCTACCTATGAACCTATAAATAATGGCCCAGAAATACATCTGTACTCACTGGGGTCAGAACCATGCAGTGCATGCTATTGTATTTCCTGTCTGCCAGCTCAAATTTTTATCTCAAAAATCAGAAGCAAAGACCCCCAAATCAGGAAAAGATTTTAAATATTTATACATATATATATATATATATTTAAAATCTGTTAGTGATATGATAGAACCTCTCCAAGCAACGACAGGCATAAGAGATTAAACCTGTTCTAGATAGGATAGTGTTTATCACATACACACACACACACACACACACACACACACACACACATACACACACACACACACACACACACACACACACACACACACACACACACACACACACACACACACACACACACACGCACGCACGCACGCACGCACACACACACACACACACACACACACACACACACACACAGACACACACTGTCTTGAGCCCTCCCAAGGCACACATTAGGGAAGTATGCTCAAATGGCATGCATATTTTACCACATTTTTTAGTTTATTACACAAAAACGCATGCATTTTTTACAAATATTTGCCTTTTACAGAACAGTCATAGTCTTAATTTATAAATTAAATCATACCTCTACTGAAATACACTTGTCACAGCAGTACACAAGTTTGATAACACTTTAAATGCTATTAAGATAACAATTCTCCACCTTATAAGATATAATTTAAATAGTGCACTAAAGATTAATAACTCACTTTTATCATCCATCACATCTCTGTGTACCCTACTTTCTTGCCTGTGTCTCTGACATTGTTTTAGGCTATGTTCCTTCAGGTCCCTTGGCCTCCCTGGTTTTCGACAGGCCCTTGCAGATACCGAAAAAGTCCTACCTTGAAAACTCTCAAGGGCAGACCTTTGACTGAGTGTCATGCTCCCTCCTATATAGCTATCCTGGACAGGTCTCCCACGTGTGTCCCTAGCTCACACACACACACACACACACACACACACACACACACACACACACACACACACACACACACACACACACACACACATCCATCACATAAAGCAACCTACATCCATATACATTATATAGTATATAGTATATGGTAGTATGCAACACAAGGTTTTTCATAGTATTTTAGAAATGCAAGTAGTAATTACAATGTACATTTATAATATGTATGTGATTTAGCACATTGGTATAAAAATTTTTTTGGTTGGAAACCTTGTAAAATGTATTAATTTTATATATGTATGTGATCGTACCTAATGGGGAACTTTCCCTTTAAATGGACAGTTCAGTATTATAAAAAGGTACGTACCTACGTATTTTGTCACTCACTGATGACGCTCTGTTGAGCGAAACCGGTCTGGAGGGGATTGTGTTCACAATAAAGTCTGCTTATACCATTTTGCTGCCTATGTCTCCTAAATAGTGCTGGATCTAATTTTGGGTTGTATATATATATATATATATATATATATATATATATACATATATATATACATATTATATATATATTTTTATATATATATATATATATATATATATATATATATATAGAGAGAGAGAGAGAGAGGATTCCACTCTCACAACATGGTACACCTCCAAAAACTTACTCAGGTAGCTTTAACAGCCACTGAAACATGGCTTCATAACTCAACTCATGCTCAACCAAAAAAAGACTAAACTACTATTTTTTTTCCCCAAATCCCTCTCTCATAAGTCCTCTCTTGATAATACAACTATTGATGTCACTTCTCATAGCAAACTATTATGCGTGATAGTGTAGGATAGTTTTACATTTGACCTGCATATATATAATTGGATACGAAAAACTCATCAAAAACTAGGGATGCTTTGCAAAGCCAAAAATGCTCTCAGTGACGCAACTAAAGCTACGCTTGCCACTACTATCTCTTCTCCACTCTTCATTATGGTGCTCCCATCCTTACTAATTTCCATGCTTCACAAAAATTAAAACTTGAACAATGCTATAACAAAGATGCTAAATTTGCAGCACATACCCCTTTCAGAACCCACCACTGTATAGCACTGAAAACCCTAAATTAGTTAGAATTGGCACATTAACTAACATGTACACAACTTCTTACTACCTATAAAACTATCCAGCATCAATCTGCTTGCCCAGCACTAAAAAACATTCTACACAACTATGTTCCCAGTAGGTCATTGTGATCCAGTGACCAAAAACTCCTCCTGTCTGTCTACAAGCCTAGCAAATCTGCTGGACATTGTCTGTACTTGTACAAGGCTGCAAAAGCCTGAAGTCCTTACCTGTATCCAACAGGTCTATACCCTCCCTTCCATCTTTCAAAACCACTCTGAAATACTTCCCATCTAAAATCTGGCTCTGTTCTTGTTCAAATCCAGGATAAACTACATCCCTAAATGTGAGCAAGTGCCTTTTCATTCCTTATACTTCCTTACTGTCTCTTCTTCATTTACTTCCTTACTGTTATCCAGTTCTCTTCCCTGACTTTCTTTCTAAATACACCATAAGCTTGTTTTTCCCTCACATCATATTGCAATTCCTAATTGAATTAGACTAGAATTAACTTTACATTCTCTAAAAACTGTCTAAACTTTCTCTAAATATTAAATTATTGTTATATATCTTGTATCGATTTTTAATAATTTGTTTATATTATGCCTAATTTGTTATAATTATTTAAACTGCAAATGTTTTTGTTTTATTTTTGAAGATTGTAAAATTATTGTTCTTAAAATGTTTTCTAATAATTCGGAGCTATTCAACTCAGGCCTCTGCTGAAAATGGGCTAATCAAATGTCAATAAATAAATAATTACATATCTATCTATCTGTCTGTCGAATATATAAATATATATATATATAAAATATATATAAATATCGAATTTCAGTATTTCGAGCCCAGAAAGTTAAATCCTGAGAACAGCGAAAGTTCAGAAGCATGAAATTCAAAACCTCGAATACCGGAGGTTTTGAATTTCGCACTTCTGAACTTTTGCTGTAGTTATGTATTCAGGTAAGTGTGTGTGTGTGTGTGATAAGGGTTTTGGGTAGAGGCTGTGGTGTGTGTCAGTGTGTTTTGTTGCTTTGATGTGTGTGCGTACGAGGAGAATGTAGCTTGTGTGGTGGTGTTTTGTGTGTGTTTGCATGTAGTGCAACCTCAGAGTGAGAATATTTAAGTAGGGGGGGTGTGGGGGAGCAGCCACCCATATGGTGGGTGCAGGGGGGCTTGCCCTCCAGCTTTCATGTAGTAGAGAGGTTATGTGTGTGTGTGGGGAGAATGGTGTGTATGTGTGCAGTAGTACCACAAAATTCAAAACCTCCGGTGTGCGAGATTTTGAATTTCATGGTTTTGTGGATTCGGCTTTCTGGGCTCGAAATACTGAAATTCGATATATTTTTGCCTACTTATATTTAATACGATATATTACCTACTAAGCGATGGTATGGAAAGTTTCAAAGCCCCTGCCAACATAGCATACACAAATGCCTTGTACAGTTGCTTAAACAAATGCATTGACTCAGCGGTACCCAACAGGAACAAAATCAGGTTTTCCTGAAAAAGCAAGCCACCCTGGTGGACTGTAAGTATAAATAAGCTATACAACAAAAGAAAGAACCTAATATCTAAGAACAGGAGGGAACTTACTCAACAGAGGAAGACTACCCTCCACAGCTTGAACAAGCAGATCAAATATCTTGTTAAGTCCTCTAAGGATAGCTATGAGTGTAAATTAGCATCCCTAGCTAAAGAAAATCATAAGTTATTCTTTAGCTACATTGGAAACTTAAAAGGGAATGCCCAGCTGTGTGTCGAACTTATAATGGATGGTACCACTCACACTGAAGATGAGGAAACTGCCAACTTGCTAGCCAACAGATTTGCCAATAACTTCACTACCCTGTCCCCACCAGACATAACCCAAAGCATTCCTGACACCAGTCTTCTACCAAGTATCTCCAAAGAACAGGTCACACGAGCACTCTCCAAGTCCAGAAACAATGCCTCTGTGGGACTAGATAACATCCTAGGCTGCTTACTAAACAATCTAAAACAAGGCACAGTGTAACCCCAGCCTGAGAACTGACTTTGTCCCAGCAGAGTGGAGAACAGCAACAGTAATCCCCTTGCACAAAGGGGGTCTATCAACTGACCCTGGGAACTATTGATCCAGAAAGTTAACCAGCCTTATCTGCAAGGCAATGGAAAGAATCATCATGGACCTTATCCACAAGGACATAGGCGACCTTCAAACCCTTGACCCGACCCGGATTGGCTTAGTCAAAGGAAGATCTTGCTTATTAAACCTAGTGGACTTCTTTAAGAATGTCACCAAAGCCCTGGATGAGGGCAAAACAGTGCATACCACCACCCATCTTAATTTAGCCAAAGCCTTTGACACAATCCTCCATTCAAGTATCATAGAGAAACTCTCCAAGCCAGGGATTCACCCATACATTACTAGACGGGTAGCAAACTGGCTCACCGACAGAATGCACACTGTCCAAGTTGGGGAGTCCACCTCCACAAGTAAGTCATTTAGTGGGTGCTAATCACCGAATCACTCTGATAACAATGACCATCTAACTATGGTCAGTAAGGGTACTTGGGTTATTACACAGCTAGGCTTGTAAAGACCCTAGGGCCATTAACCTAGTAACCTCCCATGAACCTATGAAAACAAACTGGACCAGTGCTCTGTTCAAGAGTTATTGCAGATACTAACAATTCCAGTCTTAAAAAAAAAAAAAAAAAAAAAAAAAAAAAATAATAATGGCTTAAGTCTGCAAATGTAGCACAAATTATCACATGTGGTGAAATGGCTTCTATCCCCAACTTGCCTTCCAGCAGCTGTAGGGCTTAGCACGGCCCTCTTTTCACTACCACAGCTGGTCAGTGACTGAAGGAAATTTCAGAGCTTGTGTGTGATATTAACTCACAAGCACATTAATTTTATTCAGCTATCAGCACAGCAGGCTGTCTGAAATGGGTGGCAAGTGGCAAATAAGACCACCTGGTGCACACGGCATACATTACAAGACCCATTCTGCATTTGAGGAGGCAACAGGGGCAAGGAAATGTAGCAGAACTGTGATGTTTGAGCAGATTATGTTTACTGCTGATATATGGGAAATGGATCCTTGAATTCCTAGGAGTTACATAGTTTAGGTACAGGATTAGTTGTCTGTATAACCTGAACAAATTAAAATGCCACTTTTGGCAGTTTATTATTTCTGAACACTTATTCCTTTAAGTAAACAGATTCACCTTATTGAACCTTCACGGGCTGCTGCCTTCTCCAGTCATAAAGTACTGTCTCAAAGAATTGTTATTATTTTGAGAAGAGAAAGATTATCTTATGTGACATTAGAGAGTGGTGAATATAGGACTCCTTGAAGCAATTTTTTACTTATAATTCACTAAAAGTATATTATGCAATAGTATGCTGCAAATAAAGAAAGTATTTAAAAACAATGTTCTGTACATAGGACACAAAATTGTGACAAGTCCAAAATTGCACTGAATCATACTACTTTACTTCTTTATGGCCCAGCAGATAACTGAGGAATTTATATGCCTTTGCTGTTTAACACACCACCAACTCAGACATCAAAGTATGCAAACAAGTTTTTCATTTTATCAGAAGTTAATTACTAACATTTTGTAGTTTCTTTGCTTTTCACCTGACATTTCATTAGGTAGATTAGCCCTAAAAAAGAGTGACATTTTTTAAACAGTATAGTCCCCAAAAGATGCAATATCTTTTAAACAATACCTATCCCAAACCAACTTTCCATACCTTGTTCAGGAGCAGTGTACCCCTTCCACAACTGCACAACAGAATAGGCTGTTTACATTTAATTTGTCTAATGTGTGCACAATGCTGCCTTCAAGTAATAATTTAATTGAGAAAACATTTAGCTTTTTGCAATATTACTGGAATTTTCTTCTGGCATTGTGAAATACAGAAATATTTTATTTCCCTAGAACAAAGGTTTAAATAATAAGGGAGGAAAAAAAAAGAAAACATGAGAAAAATGGTAGTACGCAATCTGAGTGGTCATGCAGAAATATTTGTTATTCATTTTAGTTCTATTACAGACTAGGGTAAATGCAATTAAAAAGAATATGCCCAACCGCAATACCTTTTTTATGTCTTAACCAGGTTTTATGACTGCAGTAATATATGTAATGCTAAACCAAGCCCGCGACAGTAAAATAGTTTTATGGACTTTGAGTGGTTGCAGGTGTTTCACCTATTTTAAAAGAGGCTTGTTGTGCACATTCTGATCTTTCAGCTTGGCAGAACAGAAAACATAAGGCTTAAAAACAAAGAAAACATAATCACTTGTGAGGGATAAAAATGTAACATATTCAAACATTTTATATAATTCAGACAATACAAAAAATAGCCCAAAACAAAGAAAATATCACATGTGGGGATAAATTCTAACTCCTTTAGATTTTTGATATAATTCAGATTGCACAAAAATAGAAACACAGCTATGCAAGCAACAATGCCTGACAGGGTGTGTGTTAATGTGTAATTAACACCCACCCATGCACCCCTGGAAGGGCATTAATTACACATTAACACACCCAAGAGGGCATTATTGCACTTATAGTATGGGGTTTCTGTAAAATTGTTGTGTTTTACGTACTTATTTTATTTTTTAAGTACTATATTTTTTATATATATTTTTGATGTAAGTTCCTCCAGCTAATGTTTCAAACTTGCTCTAGTATATGTAAATGGTGTTTGGAGGAAGCATTTTACATCCAAAATATAATACTTTAAATATCCAGGTATTTACTTTATTTTATTTTTTTTTATTCCTTTCTCCTAAAATGTTTGGTTTGTTGCCATTTATTAGAGCTCGATATCTCTAAATGATGACATAAATTTGAGTTTCAGACTTTTCATTTAACAAATGAATTCTAACATAAATCCTGTTACTTAAGGTTCCTATTTCTGGAAAACCTGCATCTATTTGGTATTCTGTTGCCCTCAGTCTAAATAACCTTGTTTGCCATGATGAACTAACCTACTATAGATCTTTTGACTCCAAGTAAAAAAAAAAAAACAAAAAAAAACTTTTTATCGAATTAGTAGAAGCTGCTGCTTTGTAGTATGGCACTTCCTGAGGGAGGTTTGAGTTTTAAAGTACTGAGTAAACTTCTATAGGATTGATTTCTCTCATTTGACTTTAGTTGCGGTACCATCTGTTCACACCTGAGGAGACAGCAGTAGAAAATGTTTTTTGCTAGAGGAATCAAACTATTGTTCCCTGTAACTGGTGCGGATGTGCGAATGTAGTTAGAGCAGTGGAGTTATTTTAAGGGATTAACCTGCACATTATAAATACATTAAATTTGAAAGACTTGGGTAATGAATACTGAAGATTCTTGTATACATTAGACAGCACAGGCGTATTAGCTACTAAATCACCATGAAGACAAGAATCAACAACAACTTTAAAGAACATTGTTTTCATTTGTGGCATTCTTATTTTGTGTGATTATAAAGATATATTTGGTTGAAATGCTGGTCCTCAGGACAGAATAAGTCTGGCAACACTACCGCAGTATACTCCCATTGCCACTACTACCAACACACACACACACACACACACACACACACACACACACACACACACACACACACACACACACACACACGTACACATATACACATATGGTCTCCTCTGTTTTCATGCACACATTCACTCACACACGCAGACAGAAACATAAACACATTCATCCACATACACTTTTTCTGTTTATTTATTTTTTTCACTCACTAAACAGCAAAAGCACTGCTTAGCGAGTGTACAATAACAGCTTGATCAATTTTGCTTTCTCTCACATGCATGGATACATTTACACGCACACACACACACACACACACACACACACACACACACACACACACACACACATGCATACACACACACACACACACACACACACACACACACACACACACACACACACACACACACACACACATGCACTTTTTGTTTACATTTTATACTCACTAAACAGCAGAAACACTGCTTAGTAAGTATCAAATAATGGCGGCTGTTAGTTTTTTTCTGTCCAAGCTCCAAGCTGCCATGAAGTGGTGGAATATTTTTTCACTGGACATTATTTGTATATTAATAGCCTGCTGGAGAATGTTTATTCTCCAATCAGGATGTGATCTACGGATTGCCCATTCTCTAAGTCATACTAGTTGATGTCTATAAGTTAGTGTTGTACTACACCACGATCTATTGATCACCCATTCGTTAAGTCATATTAGTTGATGTCTGTAAATTACTGTTATACTACACCATGAGTGTACACAGGGGAAACCTACATGCTTATTGAATACTACTGCTGCAATAAAAGTCAAAACAACACATGGGTTTCTGGAGTTATCATCTCAGAACACTGTAACTTGCTGTGTCACATTTTCTGCGCTGCTGGGATTTGGATAAAGGGGAGAAATGGAAAGTAAAACTAAAACCAATCTAGGGAAATTTAAATACACAAGAACTAATGAAGCACACTTCCAGCCATAGTCTTTGCTATGATATTTAGATTATGTGAATAGTTTATGCAGTGCACTTAAATACTTGTAAAGTTAAAATTATTATAATTACAATGTTAAGTTATAATTATAGTATATTACATTACATTACATTATAATTACATTAAAAATGAGTAGAATGACTATAATGTATGCCAGTGTACCTGTCAATAACTCTGCACAGTGGAAGGACTACACAACAGCAATTCATTTGATGCAGTCTCTGCAGAAGTGTGCTGCAGTTTTAACATGGTACAGTTTACTGAATACCAAGGTAAAAATCTTTGGGAATCACTGCCACCCTACTTAAAAGATTTTAAATCCCATAACAAATACTGTCTACAGTAAAAATCACACTTCATTAGACTAGCTCAATACCAAGACCACTTTAGGTCATATTACCTAAATTGCGCTCCCCAATGTCTATTCATATTGCCATAATTTCTCTAATTTAGAATCTTCACATAAGGAAAAAAATACTCTCTTCAACTTAGTTTTCTCCACCCTTTTTTTTCAATCACTTTTCTTCTTCTCTATCCCTTCTCTGTCTTTCCTTTTCTTCCTCTGTTTTCTCTATCTTTCCTTAGTATACTCAAGTACATATTAAGCACACTGAAAGATATCATAATAGGCTCTATATTACATGTTCGAAGTTTCAAAACTTCGAACCTCATATAATCGAACTAATATGAGCAAAGTTTTAAAACTTCGGACATGTAATTAAAAAAAAAAAAAAGAAAAGAAAAGCCCCCCTGCACCTCCCACCCACCCGCTACTTAAATATACCAACTCCAAGATCATACTTCAGAGAAGTAAAATCGCCGTAGGAAATATTTCCCTTTACTTCACTGTAGTGCTATCTTGGAGTTGGTATATTTAAGTAGTGGGGGGTGCAGGGGGTGCCCCCCTGCTCACAGCATTCAGGTAAGTTTTTTTTTTTAATTACATATTCAAAGTTTTAAAACTTCACTCATATAAGTTTGATTATATGAGGTTCGAAGTTTTGAAACTTCGAACATATAATATAGACTCTCATAATATACTCTATAAATATTCTGTGTGGAATTGTTGACACTTTTGCTTGTATACAAGTCTTAAAAATGTGTCTATTAGCTTTTACTGGTTTTGTTTTACTACTGGCTCAGCCTAAAATTGGTCCATGTTGATTAGTACTCTACACTGGTAAAGAAATAAAATAGATACAAAACAAATAAACTTTGTAAGGGCACACTTATTGCTTGGTGTAATCTGAAGTCTAATTCCAAGTATCTATGTACTTAATCCAGAGCTGTTAGGTACCTGTTTGTTAAAACCAGATAGAAATGCTAAGTGAAGGTACCAGGAATATCTGTATTTGTGCATTATCTACACTACACAAATAAGAATATGTAAATGATGAACGTGCCCTGGATTTGATTCTACATTCTAAATGTGCAAAAATTTTAGGCAGCTTGTGCACTCTACATTTTATCCCCTCATGAATTATCAAAGCAAGACCACTTGAAAAAAAATCCTCATTCACAATTGATCAAGGGAATAACACACCCAAAACTCAACTATAATCATTTTTGCAGTGGTAAAAGCTCCTGAACTCTTCTATGGGGGAGAGACCCAACATATGCCTATATCTATCTATATATCTATATCTATATATATATATATATATATATATATATATATATATATATATATATATATATATATATATATATATATATATATATATATATATGTATATATAACTCTATCCCTCCCTCTCTCTCTCTCTCTCTCTATATATATATATATATAAAAACACTAACTCCATGGGTAACAATAGTTGGAAAGGAGAAACCTCTCCAAAACAGCATGTAGTGGACTTGCATAGTCATCCTACAGTGCAAACATGTTAGTGATGTGACCTACAGCTAAGTGTTATTTCAATCACTTGTGCTCAGTGTGATGATATGAGGTAGTGACATTTGTGCCAGGGAGAGTAAGGCAGTGCATGTGCAGCATATGCCAGCAGGGCTATATGGAGTTATGTAAAGAATTTTATGTTATTTGAGTATCACACTGATTTGTACAATTGGTTGTGTTAAAATGTATTTGTAAAGTTGCTTGTGTTAAAAATGCATCAATAGTGGGTCCTGCTGGTTAGAAAGGAGATATGCATGCATGTCAGACAGTATTATTATAACTGATTAAATGTATATGTTTTAACAGAGAATTCTGGAAGAGAAGAGGCTAATCTCAGTCCAGCTAATTTTGAAAAATAGGTTGAAAATTAAATGGGTTGGTTTAGGTCATAAAGATTTTATCTTACAGATCTGACTGCAGCAAGACAGACAAATGTCTGGGAAAACCAGGACTAGGATCTTACTGTATTGCCTTTAGGAGTGGACTAATTGCTACCCTGGAAGGGTTGAAGCTCTTGAAATTGTTTTATAGCTTTCAGATGCTGCAACAGATCTAGCAAAGCTCTGGGTGTGTAATGTATCAGAGTCAGGTGACCAAATGTAATGTCATTCTATAACCAGTACTGAAATGATTCTTTAGATGTTAGTGAAAGATATGTTGGAGCTCTCACAGCAGCACTTTGTTTTTCAGAAACTGACAGGAAAGACCTCTCACAGATATCTCACACAACCTCATACTTCATCTTGCCTTACTGAGTAAGCAACTCAGCATTCATCTTGCCCTGCTTTAGTAAGTAACCAGGGAACAGTCAGGAAAATATGGTGAGATTAGTTAAGTGCTGTTTTTCTGCATCTGTGTGAATTTATCCAACTGTGTTATTTTTTTATATCTCCCTTGATTTAAACTCTGATGTTTATTGCAACTAGATATTCAGTATTCTCATGTTTTCTTTTTGATTATTTATTAAATATTTCTATACCTTTCATTGTGACTGGTCTTTTAAAGAATACTTTTAACATCTTGACAGTACTTATGCTTATTTTAGTAACACTGTGGCTGCTCCTGAAAGCCTTGCTGCTTTGGTCAAACTCTAGCATTTGTATTAGTATTACTTTTACTTAGTATAATTGGGTACCCTTGTAAGACCCTTATAGTAGCTGACCGATGGCAGTATAATTACCTCATAGTCTGGGCTGAAGAGAGACAGCTGGTAAATCTGTGCTAGCCTTTCCCAGCTGTGTGTGTGTGTGTGTGTGTGTGTGTGTGTGTGTGTGTGTGTGTGTGTGTGTGTGTGTTTGTGTAAATGAAATATCCATGTGTGTGTGTGGTGTGTGTGTGTGGTGTGTGTGTGTGTGTGTGTGTGTGTGTGTGTGTGTGTGTGTGTGTGTGTGTGTGCATGTGTGTGCGTGTGTGTGTGCGTGTGTGTGTATGTATGTGTGTGTGTAAATGAAATATCCATATGTGTGTGTCAGCTACTGGGAATAGGGACACACAGCTCCAAAGTGGTCAGTATGTAGTCTTGTTTGGGGCCTGAAGAGAGAAGGAGTCCAGCCCCTGGTTAGCAGTGTGCTTCCTGTGTGCTCTTAAGGAAAACTGTACTTGATGCAAAGAGCTGCATCTGAAAATACTGTGTGTATCCATCTTTGCTCCTAGTGGCCATCCCTCACCAGCTTCAGTGGTGAGGATTGGGTCTCCTTGGTTGCTGGCCCGGAGTAGGGACCGTTACACTCAAACACAGTATCTTGTCAACTCACTGTCAATCATGTACGTAAGTTTTGTCTTGTATTTCTCTGTACATGTTACTTTTGCTCTGTCCTGTTATCAAAAGACATTCTGGATATGAATACAGAAATGCAATTATTGCAGTAAACTTCTGAATATATTTAAGCAGAAAATTTCTCTTTTGCTTTTGTAGCAGTGTGATTGAATCTTAGGTGAACTACATAATTCAGATTTCAGGTTTCTTACTACAGATCAATATCATTTCAAGCTCATCTTTAATTTTAGGCCTGCTTTCTGAGATTAAAGGGTTACAGTCTTACCAACATGGATAAAGGCTTACTGACTGAAGACTACTGTTCATAGAGCAGATCACAGTTTCTATCATATTGAACTGGATGGTGTTAAACTCTTCTTTGGTCTTCTCTCTATCTCTATCTCTCTCTCTCTCCTTTGCTTCGAATAGTATCATGAAGGAACAAAATTCTGAAGTGGTCTCTCTTGTAATGTCAGCTAGTCAGTACTACAAGATTTAGTTCTGGACCTGGCCTCTCTTGCAATGTCAGCTAGTTAGTACTACAGGATTTAGTTTTATAGAAAAATCTTACTTGATTATAAGTAGATATAATAATACTTTACTTTTCATTACTTCTTTGCATGACACTCATTTTAACTGAGAAAGGATATGACAAATTCTTACTGCCTTACAGTGTGAATGGTTCACTTATCTAGTCCAACATATAAAAAGACTTACTGTTCTGCTAGGTCATACATTACCTGTGGCAGCGTCAGTTTAATCTTTACCACAGCATTGAGTTTCTTATATGTTTCTTCACAACGTTGTAATTCACACTGTTTTACAATCTCTGCTGTTAGGTCACTATAACATGTCACAATGTTACTTAATAAATATTATATTTGTTTTTTATTCTGATTGTTTCTTTCATGGTCTGAGTCATGACTGAAGAGTGCCTCAGGACCATTCCACTAACATTATAACAAATAACAAGTAACAAATAAATAAAACCAAAAGCTATGCTCTTTTAAAACATTGCATAGGCTTTGTGAGGTGTACTTTGATATGGCAGTACAAAGCTTATGTGGTGGTAAACTAGAAATAAGTTCCTTTAAGAATTTAGGCACCAGGCTAGATTTTTCCCTCACTTATCATGCATACATACATACATGCATTTAGTGGCTGTGCTGATATAAATGCAGCTTTATGTGTTACAATACAAGACAGGCAATATATGAAACATTCTACTAAGTTAGTTTGCTTTTGGTGTTTCCACGATTATTCTCCATCTCATATAAACATCCATCTCTTATACACATACTATGACTCTAAATACTACTTAACATAGTATAGCCTTCCTTGTAAGCATTCTTGCAGAGAACTGAAGAAATAAAAAGACTGGTTAACAAAACATGAAGAAAAGAACTGTTTCTTGAAGAGGTTGACAGACATGATCTTGTAACACAGTGCTGTCTTTGGCAGGCTTCTCAAACATAAAGAGCCACCACATTATTTGAAGTCCATGCCATGTTTGAATTTCTTCTTGAATGTATTATCTGTCAAGGTCTTACACAATGAGACAGCTTCCCATCCTGTAAGAAAAAACTCCCAATCAACTTGGGTTACAATCTTGTGATACATTAAGACAAAATATATGTATGTCAGGCTGTTAAAGATTTCTGTACACTTCATTATGTAATCTTAATTTTGTCCCAGATGTGAATTTGGAAGGTTGTAATTCAGGAAACAGTCCATTATATGTTTGTAACCATTTTATTTATTATGTTACCTGTACATTTTTTCTGTTTTGAGATTGAAAACATCCAAAGGACTGCTATAGTTTATTTACTTAATAAGCAACAAATGAATAAATATATAAATACAATGTCCATATAATAAGAAGTAATTTCAATATGCAAAGTGAAATTACACAAAAAACAAAATATTTAACAATCAGTGGCAGTATGCTAATCTGGATGAAGAGTTGAAGACCTGAACTCTCTTTGAACTTCAGCAGTTCTTGAAAGCAAGCATGTGATCTGTTTTGAGGATATTAGTATGGCCTTGCTAATTATATCACTATAGTTGTATGAAACCCATTGTATTCAGCGGTGGTAGAGCGGTATAGCGTTGTTACCTCACAGCAAGAGGTTCTCCCTTTCGATTCTCGGCTTGGCTTGGGAGTGCCTTCTGTGTGGAATCTGCATGTCCTCCCCAGGGTGGGTAGCGTCTGAAAGACATGCATGCATAAATGGGCATGCCTTCATTGAAGGTTGGGCGTCAAGATGGCACCTCGGTGTTGGGTAAAAATGTACTGCCAATCATTAGTGAACCGGAGTTCCGCTGTGGCGACCCCTTACCGGGAAAAAGCCGAAAGACAAACAACAGTTGTATGAAACCCATTGCAGAAGATCACAAAAAGCAGACTAGCCATATGCTAACAGTTTACAGGAAAAGGCATCCTCCTCACTCAACTTCAGTACGGTCTCCCCTTGTTTACATCTGCCTTTGTCAAGAAGAAAAAAAAATGCTTCACTTCAGAGCATCTCCCAAAAAAATATGTCGAGTCACAACCTCTTTCATAGGCTAAGTGGCTTGCAGTACAGTCCAAGTCAAATCTTTTTTTTTTGTTCCTAACTCCTCAAAATACTCAAACTAGAAATCCCCCCCCCATTTCCCTCTCTTTCAAACTTTTATTGCTATTCAAGTCTATAACCTAAGAAGAGAAACCAAATCTGGTTCTTCCCTACAAACCCCTACTTTCAGACTGCACACTAATAACCAGCCATTGCTTCTTTGTACTGTCCACATATCTATTGCAGTCACTTTCACCTAATTTAAGTGATCACACACACAGTCCCTGCTCAGACCACAGTTCAAACAATATGCAATAAAATAGTTTGAATGCAGCTGTTCATCTAAATGACATGTCACATAAAGCAATATCGCCAATAGGTAGTACCTTTACCTCCCACATGCCTGATTCACCTGAATATCTTGTCAAGCTTTGTAATTTTAAAATACATAAAACTGAGCAAATCTCATTCAACCCTGGGAAATGACAAGCATTTGTCCGCAGTTGCCATAAAAGTTCAAGTCTGTTTAATATGTGTGTCAGGTCCCCATCTATTATCAGGTGTTACCAGATTAATTGCACTAAATTTAAACTTATGACTCGTATGTTCATTATGTGCCTTGCCAGTGCATTTTCTTGTTCCCCTCTGCTTATACTATAAAGGTGCTCATAAACTTGCTCTTTCAATTTACAATCCATTTTCCCAATAGAGTATGATGGGCACTGTTTGCACTGGGCCACATACACTACCATTCTTGATTGACAGTCAAGTCTTTGCTTTATAGCGTATTTTTATGTTGACCATGTCACCTATCCTACCCACATCCTTAATCAATTCCATGACTAGAAACTTAAATATATGTTCATCAAGCTTAAGAACAGGAGACAATGAAAGGCTAAACACTAGTCTGAAATGATTTATATTATAATGGCACATTAGTGGAAGGTATGTTCCACTAATACCAAACACCACAGAACAGAATTCTTAATAACATGCCACGAATGCCATGAAGAATAAGAAAAATTATTCCCTTGTGGTGTAAATACATTTCAATGACTGGGCAATGCCCGTCTGAAACACATTGTGTTTAAGTTACAGCACCTTACTAGCTAATTCTAGTACGGCCCTTGATTTGATTGACCACAAATTGAGAAACACTACCACCTAATGCACTTCGATCAAGAAACTAGGTAAAGATAACTCTTACTGAAATGATTTGTCCAGATGAAACAGATGCTGCTGATACTACCCATCAAATGACCAGCAGCTACAAGCAGCTACACATGTAAGTTACAGATGCCATAGTGACAGTCTAGAAGCCCGGTGCAACTTCTTCCTTCTAACAGGGGAAAGTTCCACATGCACTTTTTATGGTGTCAGTAACAGGCAAGCTATTGACAGCACACATCTTAATGACCTGTTCTGTTATCTGGCGTCTGATTTTACTGGTACTTCTGAGGAAAAAATATATTCTTAGCAAAATGTTTTCTTCAAGAATAGCAGGGCAGGTTTGCTTTGCAATGTCATGAGACAGAAATACATTCCAGATATGCTATTAAACATTTTATAAACTGTTTATAACATTTCATAAACTGTAGCTGTTTAAAAATAGAACTCTGTAAAAAAAAAGCAATATATACCAACCTGACACCTGAGCAAGGCAAAACTCAAAGAAAACATAATTTTATGTGAAATTAGCTATAATAGAAACAAGTGGTCACTTTTGGTTACTTTCCTGGCAGTTATATTTACAGTGTTGAAGCAATGACTGACAACTAGCAGATAAATGACTAATTTTAACTGTTGTGTTTTACTCACCACTTGGCATTTTCTGGGTATTGTGATGTTATAGGACTCACAGCTAGCTAATACTTGCTTCTTGTATCTTCTGTAGAGTACAGATTGCATATTGCATTTCTACTTTTGGATGCAGATTTTATCACATTTTCGTTTTCCTAGAGTTTAATGATATATGACCATATTGTTTATTACTGAGCTTTTCCCAGCAGACCTTCTAGTGTGTGTGCTGCTGCAACCCAGCACCTTTTGCGGCTGGATCTTATCTGATGAAAGTAATTACCTCATTAAACGGCAGCCAATATTTCTTCAAAAAGTCAAAGATTTACAAGGAAGTGGGAATATATTTTCAAACCGCCACTATAAGTCTGTTTCTTTTTTCACCAAACTACATTCTTTTTATACTACAAAAATTATAATCTTTAGGTGGGGGCTTGTTTCTCCAAAGTATTTTTGTTTGTGGTTTTGACCACAACTATGCTCACATTACTTCTCGTATAATTTATTCTGTCAAGTGTATCCAGATCTGCTTAAGCGGATATGTAAGAAATGACTACAACAATGCCATAAATGTGGCCATTTTTGTAAGTAGTATTTTTGTTTTTTCACTCATACTTTTGTAATGTTCTGCTGAAAGTCAGCAATCAAGCAAAGAAATATATAGTATGCTATATAAAAATGGCTTCATAAAGCAACACATATGATGTAAATAATTAAAATAAGCTAGCATTCTGCATGCAAATAAATGATAAAGCTTCATCAGAGTACATATTTTAGAACTATATAAAGTACTTTCTGTATCTGATATTTATTTAAGCATTTATACAGATCACAGCAGGGACATATGAAGCCCTTATATGAAGTGAAAAATTATCTGTACCTTCTTCAAGGGAAAGAGTATCTCACATCTCAGCCACTAAAGGCACCTTTTACAGGCTCAAGAGCTCATTAGCAAAGAGTAGACATGAATAAATATTCCTCCATCAATACTGATAAGTAATCTGACTGATGCAAGAAGACGATATACAGAAGCAGCTGGAAAAGTGGATAAACAATCCTGGAACAGGCACTTTTAATAGAACTACTTTGTTATAACATGATATAACTGGGAGTATTGGAGAGGAGAGATTTGGTGGTACAAGGAACCAGAACAGAATGCAAATAAATGTGTCATGCACTGTCATGCCATTAGCAGGTAAGTATAACGTGTACATCTCACTTTGTCTTCTTACTGCAACTCACTGCAAGCACACAGACAATGGGGTGGTGCATATGTATGTTGCTGTTAAACTTCACTATACTTCAACCTTTTCAAATAACAGATGACTGAAATGCATAAACAACTGGCTACATTTGGGTATGCTAGTTGTTTACATAAATGCCAGTGGCTCAATAGGCAACACTGTTTGTTGCCTTTGGTGCTGAAAGATCAGAAAACTGTGGGTTCTACTCTACTGTTGTGGGATTGGGTAATTGGATTAGTTCTCCAATAGATAATTGCTTTAAATTTCCAGTGCAGAATAAGGGTGTACTAAAATCCTGAGTGTATCATCCCTTGTCTGAGATTTTAAACCAAGGTCCCATCGGCTTTACTTGGTAGCAGAGGTGAGTATAAAAAAATCCCGTGGCACTTATCAAAAAAGAGTAGGGGAAGTTGCCCAGTACTATGGCCAACTTTTCACTAGGAAGTATGAATAACATCTTGGGTCTCTCCCGAAAAGAGGACAGTGGCATAGTTGGACTAACCTAGTCAAAGAATAAATAAATAAATAAATAAATAAATAAATAAACAACATGCTTAGACTTTAACTAACTGATTATCTCAGAGTAGCAGCAAACTGTGCATGGGTAAATTAAATAATCTGAAATATACCTGTACGCCACACTATACAATAAAGAAGTTAATTCTTTTGTGATTGCTGAGCATTAATATGACCTCGCATGCATAGCTTCCGAATTTATAGTAGCACATCTTGCAGCCACTGAATGGTCAGTGGGTGTTTACATAGATAACGATACTCAGATGTTGCTAACTAACCATAAGTGACCTCAAGGCTAAAATCTGAAAAGGCATCTGGATTATGGTCATTAGTTAATTTCTTCTGTATATGGCATTCCAATGCAAGACAATACATTAAAACAATGGAAAAAAAAGCCACAATGCTCTCTACTAAAAATGAATCTTCTTTTAGGTCCATATTTCACTCCTTCAAGACTGTATCTAGCATGACAGTGCCCACAAAATCTGTTTTGTGTTGTCATGTTTTCCTGACAGTGCAGGAAAGTCAACAAAGAAGGCCATAGGAGTATACAAAGCAAAGTCTCTGAAGCCCAGTTGCAGCAGTAATAGAGTTAGTTTTTTACCCCATATTCAGTGACGATAGAGTAGGAATATAAAAATTTAGGGTGTGGAGGTGTCCCCCAACATGGGTGGTTCAGGGGCTTATCACCCTGCACAAAATAACTTACTTCTGGGTTCATAGAAAAAGCCTTTCAGCAAATGTTTTTGTTCAGTAAACTGGAACTCACTGAAAGTTCTGTCAATCTAGCTGCTAGGAAAATGTCTTGACCAGTTTTTTTTTAGCATTAAGAAATTATTATGGGTACAGTGATGTGTAGTCTCAATTCCTGCTTTTAGAGGCAGCTCAACTGTAGAGGAAAGTGCAGCTTGCATTCTATTTATTTCCTCCTTAAAACCAAAAGTTAATAATCATTCCACTGGTTGTCACTTTGTGGCCTTTCAATTTTTGTTCTTGATTTTTATATCTTTGCATGATGATGATGATGATGATGATCATCATCATCTGGGGTCAGGGTGTCTTGTCAACTGTCGCTGCCTCTCTTGCCTCAGTGCCACTTGCCAACCTTCTTCAACAATCATGGCTGACTGTCGCAGGTCTTCTGTTGCACAATCCATCCATCCATCTCTTTGCTGGATGCTATCAATTCCTATTGTCTTCTCCTTGTTTGTCCCAAATCTTCTTTACCAGATTGCCTTCTGTTTTCCTGCACATGCTTGAACCACCATAATCTGTTCTCTTTGACTTTCTGTGCAATTAGAGTTACTTCTGCTTCTGCTTTAATGTCCTCATTTCTTTGTCTGTCCCACATTGTACATCCTACCATCCATGTGAAGCACTTCATCTCCATCACCTCAAGCTTGCTCAATTGCTCTGCATTCCCTGCCCAGGTTTCTATAGCATACAGTGGTATTGGCTGTTTTGCACACCTTACTTTTCCACCTGCCATACTTCTGTCATACATTACCCTTAACACTCTGTGCCAGTTGGCTGAAGCCCCTCTGATTCGAGCTTTGACCTTCATATTCAGACTTCTCTTCTCCTCAACCAGCCCTCCCAGATATTTGAGGCTGTTAACCTCTTCCACTATTTTTCCTTCTGTCTCAATTCTCATCTTCTTTGATTTCCACCATTTGCTGCCATTATAACTGTGTTATCAGTATTCAGTTTCATCCCATGTGTCTTCAGTTTTGCATTGCATTCCCTTAACATTTGCTGAAGTTCTTGCTCAGTCTGCCTGTAATGCCACATCATCTGCATAGAGCAACTTTATTGATCTCTCTCCTCTGACCAGTTTACTAATATAGTCCATCACCAGTACAAACATCAGTGGGCTCACACCTAAATCCTGATACACATCCACTCCAAACAGGCACCCCTTTGTAAGTCTGAACACTGTAAATGCTTGTGATATTTGGTCCTTGTATATAGTCTGTACTAATCTGATCAATGTTTCTGGGACTTGGAACCATAGCAGGACTGTCCAAATCAACATTTTTAGGACCTTACCATATACTTACTCCAGGCCTAAGAATGCCCAGTTAGACTCTTTCCTCATCTCTAACTTCTCAACTATCTGTTTTACTACAAACTTAGGGTCATTGTTCTGCATGCTGATCTGAATCCAACCTGATTATCTCTCCTGTTACTTTCCACTATTCTAGATATTTTTTTATCAATCACCCTGCCAAAAACTTTCATGCAGTTGGACAAGAGTTTGATACTTCTGTACTGCCCACAGATATGAATGTCCCTCCTTTATTCTTGTACTCTGGCACTAGAATGCTTATTTTCCAGTCATCTGGGATACGCCTTTCTCTCATGACTTCTATTTGTAACATCAGGAGTCATTTACCTAACTCACCCAACATCTTGATCATATTTGCTGTGACCTTATCTGAGCCTGCTGCTTTCCCTGACTTCATTTTCCTCAGTGTAGTTCTTAACTTTTTCTAGGGTGGGCGCCTCCTATTCTTACATCATAGGCTATGTCTAGGGCAGTACGGCCTCTGTGGGGGTTTCTTCATTCACAGGCTGCTGGAAATATTCCTTCTATCTCTCTTTGATGTTTGGTGCACATACTGTTGCTGGCATCCCATATGCCATGACTATCCTCTTTATCTTCCTGTCTTTGCCTTATAACCTCATACAGCTTTTTTTTTTTTTTTTGTGCCATCTGCTGAGTCACTTTTCAGAAGCTGGTAGAGTGCCTCTGATGCCTTATTCTTTGCTATTGTACCTGCTCTCTTAGCTATTCAGTATTCCTTCTTAGCCTTATCTGTCTTTTCTCTCTCTCCCACTTCTTCCTGCACTCCTTTCTTTTGATAACTTATTGGACTTCTGATTCCACCACCAGCTTTCCTTATGTACCTTATTTCCATACCTGGCTCAGATAGATATCTGTTCTATAGTTTTCACACATGTTGTTTTGAGGTGCTGCAATTCTAATAAAACTCCACCTATTTCCTCTTCTTCCTGAGGTGCTAGAGCCCTGAGTATTTCCTTTTACTCTTGAGCTTTCTCTCCAGTTAACTTCCAGGTCTTCTTCCTAGTCTCTGTTGACCTTAAAACCTTCTCTGATCAATGCTTTCAGCTGATTGTGGCAACCAGTGGTTTATGCAGTGGGCTGACTGTTTTACTGGGGATGACTTTGCAATTACTAGTTTTATGTGAATATCCTTTCCTTACTAGGAGGAAGTCTACCTGAGGTGCATGTTTGCATGTTGGTCACTCTTGTATATGGTCTTGTAGCTGTCTCTCTTGTTGAACCATGTATTGGCCACCATCAAGTCATTTGCTGGCCAGAAGTCTAGAATGGCCTCTCTTTCTTTATTCATGCTGTCCCACCCCCATGGACCCAGGCAATTCTCATATCCTGTTCTGACTATCCTGATAAGTGCATTCAGGTCCCCATTCGTCAACACCAATTCATGTTGTCCTACTTTGTACTCTTCTTTCTCACTATCACAACTCTGCTATGGAACACAGGTTGATATTATAAATAGTGCCCTATCCTTACAGTGGAGTCTGACTGACCTGAGTCTGTCACTAATTCTAATGACATCCCTCCCTGCCTTCTGAAACCTGTTACTCATTAAATTTTCACACCATTTCTTGTCTGGCATTCTCCTGAGTAGTAGACTCTGGATCCCAAGACAAGTGGCTTTGTTGCACTGCCATTCCATCTTGTCTGCTGGGCACAAAGGATATACAGCCTCCACTTTGGCATCATGTCATCCACTTTAAGGCTGTACCCTGTCAGTGAAACTATACTGAGTGCAGCAATCCTTAGTTTATGTTTGTCAGATTTTGAGTCTAGCTTTTGCTCAGCAGAGCTATCCTAGGTAACCCAAGATATTGTAAAATAGTTTAATACCTTATCTTAGTTATTTGTTACTAATGGCAACCTGTATAAAAAATACCAGTAGTTTCTGCTGTAGGTGCCAGATTCATCATAAAGATTTCCATCCGCAATATTTACTGTAGCTTCCCTATGGGTTGTCGAGTTCACATTGCCCAATGTTAGGTGCCTGAGTCACAAGACACTAAAGATCAAAATGGCGATGAATGTTTTGCCTAGGAAATCACTGCTGTACTGGTGTGGTTTCTATGTGGGCACTGGCAGATATTTCTATTTTTTGAGAAATTTCTCCCTTCTTGTTTGTCTAAAAATGATGTTGATAAATATGTTTAGAATGTGTTGGTGTCTTTTGCCCAAACATGGGGTTTGGAGGGTGCTTTCTCTCCTGCATAAAATGCTTACAATGTGTGTTTTTGCCATTTTATTTTGTCAAGCATTTGTGACTGATGCTGTGGATGCAAAGTAACTTGTTAGGGTTTAAGAGCAGACCTATTTATTTAATTTAAGGGAAGATGACAATTTCAATAAGTGTAATTGTGTTAAAGTTAGTAGGAAAACTTAAGGATGAAGTACTAGATTTTTACTAGCTTTTTTAGAGCACAGACAGTTGCAGGCTCTTTTGCCATATCATCTTCTTCTTTTTCTGCTTATTTTATGCATTTTTTTATGCAGAACAGTAACTGGGGTGGGACAAAGGGGTCGACTGCCCAGAAGAGAATCAGTTAAGAGACACAACTGGTAGTTGTCAATAGGGTGCGAGTGAAGTAGTGGCATTCATTTAAGAAAACCATGTAGTAGCTTCTTAAATATCTATAAGTAAAGAGTTTATGAGCTCAGACAAGTTCCTAACTAGTTGCTAAGACACTAATCTATGCTGTTTTTAATAACTGTAGCAAGGAGCTTGCATAAGTTCTTTGCTACAGTGAGTTCTCTTTTTTTTTTTTTTTTTTTTTGATTTCTAGGTATAGTCCAGGAAAAATGTGAAGACCTACATTACAGAACTTTTTTTGTTGGGGGTGGAGGGCAGTCTAGGACACCGCCCAGACAGCCTCATGACCTAGCTGTAGCTCTGCTTCTAAATCACATACTTCTAATACAATGGTTAAAATGATTGTTTTTAAAATATAATCATTTAAAATGACCAAATGGATTATGACAAAAGAAAAGGAGAAAAGAACATGGAACTTTTCTATTGAAAGTTAAAGAAAAGTACTCTCTGGAGATGAAAGAGGTGGTCACTAAGAGACCTTGCTTTATATGAGATTACTAACGCTCCCACTTAAAGCCTTTGCATTCACTCCCATCATGCATACTGATGCCTTCCCTTCCAATACAGAACTCTTGAGAGTCCACATATTTACAATAATCCCTTCAACAAAATTATTTGATTTTTAAAACAAAATAAAAACAAAATAAAGCTATTTCCAGATCCTCTTCTAAAGAGAAACTGACTACAGATCACTCTTTAATAAGTGGTTCTGAATGTAATATAGACAACATTGATAGGTTCATAGGTTAGTACTAAGTTAACTGCCCTTGCGAGCCATTGTAAGCCTAGTCAATTATCCCTTGTGAGACTCAAACCCTGCACCTTGTGTTTGTAAGGCAGACACCTTAACCATGATTAACAGTAATAGCATATATATTCCTTAGACATCTACTGTTACTACTTAGTTACAAATTTTTGACTATAGTAAGATTACTGTTATTACTTAGTTACATATTTTTGACTATAGTAAGAGTTTCTATATTATGTTTTTATATATATTTCTTATCTAGATTCTATCTTCATAATACCTTATGGTTAGTCACACATACAGTATTCACTTACAAAAATGCCCTTACCATTTTTTCTGATAAATATATAAGTTCATTTTCTTCTTCTTTGGATATATATATATATATATATATATATATATATATATATATATATATTCTCCAAGGGCTCTGGTTTGTAAAAGTAGAATCTAGAATTTAAACAGCAATTATTTGACACGTTTTATTTTGTTTTCAGACACTGTAAAATATAGCCCCTTTGCACATGCACAAAGGTTCAGTGACACTGAAAATTTAGTGAATTTAAAGCTTTTGCTGCATATATAATATATACTTTTATATATTGATACACAGTGGAAACTATACCTCTAAACCCCTATGTTGTTTATGTATGCTGCTTGAATTGTCTAACTTCCTAAAGCATATAACACTTAAATAAGAATTAAATATAACTTAAACACAAAGGTTTTGTGTCAGTTTATCTTCACATTTCATGTTTTTATAATTTACAAGTTTATCTTAGAATTACATTTAGTTATTGGTAATACAAATGAGTCAGATAAATTTCTTAAGAGTTTGAACTGTTTCTTACTTCTGATTAACAGTTATATTTAGACAGACAGTTAAACTAGGAATTTCTAGTTTGTGCAGACCTGAAGAAGAACCAAAACTGATTTTAGTTAAATGATTTGGGTAAATTAATAGGGTGAGAACATAATTGTATTTTTTATAATCATTTTTTTTATTTTAAAATGTTATAAGGATGCAATAAATAAATAGACAGATTTATTTGAATAGGCAGCTTCATTTTTTATTATTATGTAATATTTTTTAAGTTTAAGTTTTAAGGTTTAAGTTTAAGGCATTGTTCCTCCGGAGATGCGCAGAAGCAAGTCCTGCCTAAAGCCATCCCACCACCCAGCACCTGGTGACGTGCTTGAATAATGAATGAATATTCATGGCAATGTTTTCACCGGCCTCATGAGTATTCATCGGGTGTTCGGCATGTTATCTTGAGGAGACAAAGAAATAGTACTGTAACTGGAACTAATACAAATGGAAGATGCATTGTATATTAGCAACATGCTGTTTATTAAAACAGATTTATGCACTAAGATAGAAGGTTCTTACATGGCCAGGGTTACCACCTGTCTCTCTTTGAGAGGGACAGTCCCCCTTTGGGCAGTTGTGTCCAGTGAAACAAACTAAAAAACCTCAAATGTCCTGAGATTTAAGACAAAAATATTTCCTAAGTTTTCATTAATAGTTGCATAAAACAGTTATTCTGTATCTGAAACATATATATGTATATATATATATATATATATATATATATATATATATTATACAAAATAGCATTAGCAAATAAAATGCTAGAAGAATAAGCTTTTATTTTTGCAAAAAAGTGAAGTTCTGTCTTTTGCACTGGCCAAAGGTATATTTAACCCAGCAAACTCTCAACGTTTCTATAAAAAAATGTCCCACTTTGGGCATTTGAAAAGGTGGCAACCCTAGACACGGCATGTAAATGCCCATCCAGACAAATGTTAGGGTACTACAATACAATAATGCAGAAGAGAAATGCTAAAGAAACAGTACTAACTGGAACTTGCCCATGTATTTCTAAGACACAGAAAAGGTAAGATCACCTCTCTAACCTATACAAAACAGTAAGAAAAAATGTATAACAGCAATATAACTGTAAACTGACTTACTACAGAAATGAATATACAATTGTTGTCACTTACCTGAAGACGCATGTAAACTCCTTATCAAAATACAAGACAGAAATGAGGCATTTGACAAGCACTCTTATGATGAATTCTGTTTAATAACATGCCAAAAAAATGGACAAGAATAAAAGGTGCATAATTTCTAATATCTAACACACCCAGACTTCCAAGAAAGCAACATTGTGTGCTATAGACCCACTTCCCCAACACTGTGCACTACAGACTCACTTCCCCAAAAAGGACAGGTTATAAAAAATAGAATGTAAAATATAAACTAAATTACAAACAAATGGCAAGTTTTTTCCAAAAAAAGGGGGGGGGTGTCACAGTCAAGGATGCTTATTCTCCTTGTCTGAATCAGTGCCCAAGATGTCCAGGACACAGCTCAGAACCCTCTAAATTTCCTGCCTCACTCAATGGGAACATCTCAGAGGTGATTTCCATATGTGTCAATCAACAATCAATGTATGCATGATGTCACTGTCAAATCTACATGGCAGTCAATTATGCATCATTTGCATATGACATCATAGCTATTTGGCATGTCAGTCATACAAACACATGCGGACAACAGTACAATTATACATACCGGATCGGTCTAGGCCCGGGTTAACAACGACCGCCACCAGTACTGTTGGCCAACAGGTTGCTGGCGGAAATTGGGCTACTGTTGGCCGAAGGAGGAGAAGAAGGGGAAGGCATGCCCGAAGGCAGGTAAAGGCTAGGACTGTGGTAGTGAGGGTCGGAACCTTGAATGTTGGTAGTATAACTGGTATAGGGAGAGATGGACAGAAGGAAGGTTGGTATGTTGTGTGTGCAAGAAACCAGATGGAAGGGGAGCAAGGCTAGGTGTATTAGAGGCGGATTCAAACTGTTTTATCATGGTGTGGATGGAAGGAGAAATGGCGTAGGGGTTATCCTGAAGGAACATTATGCTAAGAGTGTTTTGGAGGTGAAAAGAGTGTCGGATAGAGTGATGTTTATGAAGCTGGAAATTGATGGTGTAATGATGAATGTTGTTAGTGCATATGGTCCACAAGTTGGGTGTGTGATGGAAGAGAAAGAAAAATTTTGGAGTGAGTTGGATGAAGTGGTGATGACTGTACCCAAGGGAGAGAGAGTGGTGATTGGAGCAGATTTCAATGGGCATGTTGGTGAAGGGAACAGAGGGGATGAGGAAGTGATGGGTAGGTATGGTAAGGAATGCAGAAGGTCAGATGGTAGTTGATTTTGCGAAAAGAATGGACATGGCTGTGGTGAATACGTATTTTAACAAGAGGGAGGAGAATAGGGTGACATACAAGAGTGGAAGAAGATGCACACAGGTGGATTATATCTTATGTAGAAGGACCAGTCTGAAGGAGATTGGAGACTGTAAAGTGGTGGCAGGGGAAAGTGTAGTTAGGCAGCATAGGATGGTGGTTTGTAGGATGACACTGGTGATCAAGAAGAGGAGGAGTAGTGTGAGGGCAGCACCAAGGATCAAATGGTGGAAATTGAATAAGGGTAATTGTGAGGTGGAGTTCAGGGAAGAGTTAAGACAGGCACCGGGTGGCAATGAAGAGTTACCAAATAACTGGGCAACTACAGCAGAGCTAGTAAGGGAGATGGCTAGAAAGGTGCTTGGTGTGACATCTGGAAAGAGGAAGGAGGACAAGGAGACCTGGTGGTGGAATGAGGAAGTACAGGAGAGTATACATGAGAAACAGGATGGAGAAGAAGAATTGGGATTGTCAGAGAGATGAAGAAAGTAGACAGGAGTATAAGGAGATGAGGTGCATGGCAAACAGAGAGGTGGTGAAGGCTAAGGATAAGGCATATAAAGAGTTGTATGAAAGGTTTGACACTAAGGAGGGAGAAAAGGACCTGTACCAATTGGCTAGACAGAGGGACCGAGCTAATAAAGATGTGCAGCAGGTAAGGGTGATAAAGGATAATGAGGAAAACGTACTCACAAGTGAGGAGAGTGTGTTGAGCAGATGGAAAGAGTACTTTGAGGGGCTGATGAATGAAGAGAATGAGAGGGAGAGAAGGTTGGATGATGTGTGGATAGTGAATCATGAAGTGCAGTGGATTAGCAAGGAGGAAGTAAGGATAGCTATGAAGAGGATGAAGAATAGAAAGGCTGTTGATCCAGATGACATACCCATGGAAACATGGAGGTGTTTAGGTGAAATGGCAGTGGAGTTTTTAACTAGATTGTTTAACGAAATCTTGGAAAGTGAGAGGATACCTGAGGAATAGAGAAAAAGTGTTTTGGTACCGATTTTTAAGAATAAGGGTGATGTGCAGAACTGTAGTAACTACAGAGGGATGAAATTGATCAGTCACAGCATGAAGTTATGGGAAAGAGTAGTGGAAGCTAGGTTAAGAAGGTAGGTGATGATTAGTAATCAGCAGTATGATTTCATGCCAGGAAAGAGCACTACAGATGCGATGTTTGCTCTGAGACTTTTGATGGAGAAGTACAGAAAAGGTCAGAAGGAGTTGCATTGTGTCTTTGTGGACTTAGAGAAAGCATATGACAGGATGCCTAGAGAGGAGTTGTGGTATTGTATGAGGAAGTCGGGAGTGTCAGAGAAGTATGTAAGAGTGGTACAGGATATGTACGAGGGTAGTGTGACAGCGGTGAGGTCTGTGGTGGGAGTGACAGATGTGTTTAAGGTGGAGGTGGGATTACATCAAGGATCAGCTCTGAGCCCTTTCTTATTTGCAGTGGTGATGGACAGGTTGACAGATGAGATCAGACAGGAGTCCCCGTGGACTATGATGTTTGTAGATGATATTGTGATCTGTAGTGAGAGTAGGGAACAGGTGGAGGAGACCCTGGAGAGGTGAAGATATGCTCTAGAGAGAAGAGAAATGAAGGTCAGCAGGACTAAGACAGAATATATGTGTGTGAATGAGAGGGAGGATAGAGGAATGGTGAGGATGCAGGGAGTAGAGGTGGCGAAGGTGGATGAGTTTAAATACTTCAGATCAACAGTACAGAGTAATGGTGAGTGTAGAAGAGAGGTGAAGAAGAGAGTACGGGCAGGATGGAGTGGGTGGAAAAGAGTGTCAGGAGTGATTTGTGACAGACGAGTACCAGTAAGAGTGAAAGAGAAGGCCTACAAAAGGGTAGTGAGACCAGCTATGTTATATGGGTTATATGGGTTGGAGACAGTGGCATTGACAAACAGGCAGGAGTCAGAGCTGGACGTGGCAGAGTTAAAGATGTTAAGATTTGAACTGGGTGTGATGAGGGTGGACAGGATTAGGAATACGTATATTAGAGGGTCAGCCCAGGTTGGAAGGTTTAGAGACAAAGCCAGAGAGGCAAGATTACATTGGTTTGGACATGTGTTGAGGAATGTTGTAGAGTATATTGGGAAAAAGATGCTAAGGATGAAGCTGCCAGGTAACCGGAAAAGAGGATGGCCTAAGATAAGGTTTATGGATGTGGTCAGAGAGGACATGCAGGTGGTTGGTGTGACAGAGCAGGGTGCAGAGGACAGGAAGAAATGGAAACAGATGATCAGCTGTGGCGACCCCTAATGGGAGGAGCCGAAAGAAGAAGAGTCATACAAGCCACACCCCCTTCTGAGCAGAATGACTGGGGAGGTAATGTTCTACAACAATACCTAAGTTTAATGACAGTTAATACCTTTACTAGGCTCATATTGTTTCAAATCTGGGAAGTATTTTTGTATAGTTATTTCCCTAAGAACACCTGGTAGAAAGTTTCTTACAGTGTTTGTTTTTTTTTTTTGGACTAAATGTGTGACACTTGGCTTACTGAAACCTTGAGGGACTCTGCGGATTTTCTGTTATCAGTCTTCGTTTACATGGATATGTTGATGAGTGGTGCTTATAAAGCCCATGCGTCTAACCCCTGGAAATTTTATGCTTTGCTAAAATCTGTACTTTTTTATCCATAAGCTCAAAATTAATCCATTTTACATGTGGCTACCTGCTTGAATTATACAAAATGGTATATAGCCATTTTTTGTGATCAAAAAGCATCACTATGTTGATTTAAGAAATCACTTGCTATTCTGCCCTCTAATTAGGTGCTAGTTTCAGGTTATTCCATCTTGATTATATTTTTCAGCTTTAAAAACATTCCTCATCCTTTTTAGTATATAATGTTGATGTTATGAAGATATACGCTCGCTTTTATGTAACTCACACTTGATCATGCTCCTTTTCTATCAAAGCTTTATGGGTCCTGTTTGTACAGGACTCTTTATGCTTATTTTTATTTAAAAAATCTGTTTTCCCTATCTAAAATACTTCCCTTGTCATTTAAGAGAGCTTGTTGGTGGGTTCTGTTAACCTAGAAGTACTTTTGAGTGCTGATCATAAGCTTTCTCAGATCCCGATTAAGCTATGAGTCAAAAAACACAAAGTAAATTGTAGAACTAAAACCAAAAACAATAAAAGTCCAGGCCACAAACGTAGGTACAAAATCCTTTATGATTCAACAATATTCCACAGATGAGTGCTTTCGTCAAATGATAAGACTTCATCAGATAAAAACACTGGTACAACATACAGCTTTATATACTTAATCATAATAAGCACTAACAATCAATTAAAATTTAAAAGAACATGGCCAATTTGTACTCTACTATAATATGTTTTAAAAACTTCAACCTCAATAATATTAAATATCATTTAAACATCTGAATGTATATGAATATACATGTAACCAAAATCATAAATTGTAAAACGTATTTTAAATGTAATGCAATTTATACATTACACACGTTCAGTTTTTTTCAATAGTGCAGATTTTATACTAATATAATCATTAAGACCTGGAGGAATGTTGGATTTTAACCTATACTGCCAAGTAAGTTCCCTATATAACAAAGCATTTTTCAAATCCCCCCCTCCCCCTTGTGGGTATTTATAAACTGTGTCAATAATACCAAACTTGTAACCTTCAAAAGAAGTACAAAGTACACTGTGCTTATATAAAGCACTAGTTTCCTTGTGGGTCCTAATGTCGTACAAATGTTCATAAATACGGTCTTTAAAAGATCTTTCTGTTTTTCCTATGTAATATGCAGTACATTTTGTGCAAACAGCAATGTAAACAAGCATTTTTGTTTTACAATTTCCTTTACGAAATCTAACAATGCTTTTCAAACCGTTGTTCAGTAAAATAGTTGCCTCACCATAAATAAATGAACAAACACTACAGGTACCACAAGGAACAGTAGCTCTGAATTGTGAGACTTCCCTATCATTCCGTTCAAAGGTCCTCTTAAAATTCATTCCGACCTTATATGTGAATACGGGTTGTTGACCCACTAGGTTGTACACGTCCTTATTGGTTTTCAATAAATTCCAATTTGTTTTCATTGTCTGTGTAAATAGTTCAGAGAAAATACTATATTGAGTGACACATGCTCCATGGTAATTTTTTCTTTCTTTCAAATGGTGGTTCACTGTTTGAAGGGGATGTCCCAACAGGGCCTTATATTTGGTACCTCACCTATTATAGACCTCATCTAAAATATCCCTGACCATCTCAACAGGATATCCTCTCTCGATGAAACATTTACCTAAAAATGTGAATTCTTGTTTTAAATCAAGATAGTCAAATGTCATCCTGGCTATCCTAACTGCTTGGCCCTTAATAAGACTTTTATTTTGTGCGATGGGATGGTAACTACTAAAATGTAGATAACTATTGCACCATGTATAGATTCATAGATTCATAGATTAGTACTAGGCTAACTGCCATTGCAAGCCATTTTAAGCCTAGCCAATTATCTCCTGTGAGATTCAAACCCTGTACCTTGTGTTTGTAAGGCAAACACCTTAACCATTAGGCCACCCTCCCAACCCCATCTTTTCTATAGATATTAGACTTAAATCCATTTATAGTCTTAGAGATAGAAACATCCAAGTAATGGATAATGGTGTCATTTTGTGTGTGTGTAAAAGAAAGGAATGTTGTACAAGAGTTAAGATATTCCATAAACGTCTGTAGTGTTTCTTTTGTTCCATTCCATAACACAAAGATGTCATCCAAAAATCTCAGGTATAGCTTAATATGTTTGAAAAAAGGAGAAGGGAAGACATACCTATTCTCCCATTCAAGTAGTACTAAGTTGGCATATATGGGAGCACACGCAGCGCCCATCGCTATACCACTAGTTTGTTGATAATATTCCCCTTGGAAATGGATGTAGTTTGAATCCAAAATAAATTCCATAAGTTCCAGGATAAGGGAAATTCTATCTTTAGGTAAAGTAGAATACTTAAATAGACTATCACTGAAATATTCATTCCCCTCTCTCCTAGGAATACACGTGAAGAGATCATTCACATCGATAGTAAGGAAAGTGCCATCTATACTCCAAAGATGGTCAGTAATTTTACTCAAGAATTCCCATGAGTCTTTGATAAGGTGTGGGGTGTAATTCACTATATGCTTAATATGATGGTCAACAAACACAGCCAGAGGGTAAGTTTTAAAGTTTTTCGCTGACACTATGGGTCTAAAGGGAGGTTCCCAGATTGATTTATGTACCTTAGGCACTCCAAAAATGTTTGGAATATTCGGGTGTAGTTGTCTTAAAAAGCTATAGGTTTTACTATCAAACCTATTTTCTAGTAGATATTCCTCCAAAAGAGAATCAATTCTACTGTAAGTTATTTTAATTTGATTTTTTGACACAGGTGTATATGTAGAAATATCCAAAAGAATATTAGTGATAATATTGTTGTAATCCTCTGTATTAAAAATAACAACCCCCCACCCTTGTCCTTTCTGACCTCCTTGGGAGTAAAAAATGTTCCCCCTCTGCACTAAAAGAATCCAAATCGTCCAAAGGCCTGTGTCTAGTGTCTACCTCAAATCCCTGTTCGTCATGTTCAGGAGCCCTGTCAAAAACTGAATTGGTTTCCCAATGTTCACCCTCATAGTTTACTCTGTGTGAAGAACCATGTCCTCTGTTCACTTTTTTAAAAGGACCTGAATAAGCTTTACCCATTTCATACTGTTTCTTGTCCCTTAAAAACTTTTTTTGTTTGGTAACAAAAATACTGTGAAATTTTTTATCTATCTTAACCAAAATGTTCATGTACAACTCCTCGTATTCGGAAAACAATAAGTCGTTAATAATGTCAGTATTAAGCCTGCTAGTATCTGCAGTCAAAGTCACCAAAAATGCTTCATTATACTTAACCATACGCTCAATAAGACCTTTGCCACATTCATCAAAAAAGCTGTGAAAATCTTTAACAACTGCTTCTGTGTAAGAAATACCAAAAGGGTATTTAAATAACCTCAAACATTGTGGCACGATCTTGTGAGCTAAACATTTTAAATAGCTGTTGTCCATTTGTAACCGCTTTAATTTAAACAATTTTTTCTCTAACAAAAAAATCATATCCTTTAAAGTAAGTGCTGTGTCATATTCATCATCAATACCATCATGAACAGTTTTTACATTCACATCATAATCAAAATTATAAATTTTATCAAAAATGTCTTTATAACTCGTACCCTGAGCAGTCCGAGAATTGTTTGAAGAAAAAAGTATGTCAGTGTTTTGATGATTTGAATTTGCACAGCTGAAATGCTGTTTATGTAAAAAATCAGTACCTTCTGAATGTTGATTAACTACGGAACTCGTCCTCACTTGGTCCTGAGCACGCTGGGGGTCCAAGGTGTTGAGCCCCATTTTTTTCAACCCTGCTTGATTTAAACCATTGCCAAGACCAGCCGCCTGTCCACTCAACACTCCACCATCACTCACACCAACCGAGCATGGAGATGACGTAAACGGGGCTACGACCTCTTTTCCGGTTTGAGAAAACTTTTTACTCATAGATGGAACTCCACTTGGTGGTTCTTTTTGGCTCAGCAACTCAATGAGCCTGGTTAAATCACCTTTCAATGAGGCTATTTCATCTCGCATTTTGGTAACTTCATTTGATGTACACAAAGCTTGTACAGGACTCAAAACACCATCGTCCAACAATAAGGTTGAGTCACTAAAAGATGTGTTCATAATTGCACCAGTGCCCAAAATTACAACTACACCAAGTTTGGTATCATTGACACAGTTTATAAATACCCACAAGGGGGGGGGGTTGAAAAATGCTTTGTTATATAGGGAACTTACTTGGCAGCTTAGGTTAAAATCCAACATTCCTCCAGGTCTTAATGATTATATTAGTATAAAATATGCACTACTGAAAAAAGCTGAAAGTGTGTAATGTATAAATTAGATTACATTTAAAATACGTTTTACAATTTATGATTTTGGTTACATGTATATTCATATACATTCAGATTTTTAAATGATATTTAATATTATTGGGATTGAAGTTTTTAAAACATATTATAGTAGAGTACAAAATGGTCATATTCTTTTAAATTTTAATTGATTGTTAGTGCTTATTATGATTAAGTATATAAAGCTGTATGTTGTACCAGTGCTTTTATCTGATGAAGTCTTATCATTTGACGAAAGCGCTCATCTGTGGAATATTGTTGAATCATAAGCTATGAGTCACACAGTGGTCAGATTGTGGAAAAGTATTAAACATAATGAAGGGATTTAAATATTGTACTCAAGGGAATTATTATTATTATTATTATTATTATTATTATTATTATTATTAATAATAATAGTTCATGCTGTAGTAGTGGAGATAAAACAATGCAATCAAGGTGCAATAACCTGAAACTAATGTCTGATTACAGGGCCAAGCAACGTTTGCTTTCTTAAAATGGCATAGTGATGTCTGTTGACCACAAAAAAATCATTCTGTAAAATTAATTTGTATAGCCACACATACAAAATTGATTTTGAGTTTCATACATAAAACAAAGAAAAGATTTTATCAAATTATATGATTTCCAAGGGTTGAATGTATGGGCTTACTAAGCACTACTTGTAAACACCCCCATGCAGATGAGGATGGGTCCAACATCTTCATCACTCTGAGCAGGGGAGAGGCCCCCCCATGCGAATGATGATTGGTCTAGCATCCTATCAGACATCTTCATTCTAAGCAGGTGAAAGTCCAGTCAGGTAGAACTGGGCTGTCTTATGCCCCCTTCTGCAACAGTATTGAAAGTATCAACATGATCCTAGAAAAATTGGATGTAAGAACAGGATCTGAAGAAGTCTACAAGGATGAAAGAGCTTATTCCAATAAAAACTATATAAATAATTATTTGTAGTCATACACCTTTTGAAGGAGGAGGATTTGGCACTAGATTTATTTTGTTTTTAAAAATAAAATAGTTGAAGGGATTATTTTATATTCTAAGATTCTTGACAATCTTGTTTCTTAGTGATAGTATTATGGCTGCAGCAGTGGTGGTTCCAAAGAGAAAGGCTACTGAATTGTCTAAGGGTTTAATTAAAATGGTGACTGACAGCAAGAGTTTTATGAATATAAAAAAAAATAGCTCCTTCCCCAGGCTACTACCTAAACCTGGGTCATTGAGGATATAGTCATGGTCAAAATTTATTTGCAACAGAGGCAGTCCTGAGAAAAAATAAAACTCTCTACACTGACACTCAGGATCAGGCTGAAGAGGAATGGATGTAAGAAGGTGAGGTCAACTCACCCAACATGCAGAGAGGGTGTTGGTAGAGTTCTACTGTGGGATAAATATTTGTTAGAGGGCTGAGAAGCCATGCATAGTGGCTCACGTTTGGGGATGGAGGGCTGCCAAATAATGCAGTTGAACACAGCAAGTTTGGGAAGGCATGCCCTTGGCTTCATGTGGATGACAGACATATTGAACGAGCAAGTCTCTGACATAGTCTAATCAGTTGTTTGTACTACTTTTGAAAGAGAATCAGGGTCATCTAGTTGTTAAACATAACCTTTTCAAAAGTCTGGTTAATTGTATTGCTTTCGCCTTGACAAATTCCATGACCATTTTTCAAGGGCAGTTAAGAGTGCATTCCTCTACATTACTGTAACCTTCTGCAAATATGTTTTATTCCGATTATTTCTGAGGCTGTAGCTTTGTAACTTTCTAGGGATTTATTACACTTTAGGGAAAACTTAAAAAAGGGGAAAAAAGGGATTATTTCTAGCATTTACCTAAACATTTTCTATGCAGCTGAAAAATGTACTCATACCAGACACAAGTTCTATATCAGTCTGTGGCACTGGAAAATATAAACAAGCTGAAGGAAAAAAAACAGCTATGTATGGAGGCCACAAATTTATTGTGGCTAGTCCCTATAAAGATGCCCGTCCCATTTTCCCTGCAGTCCCCTTTGTCTACCCATATCAATCCCAACTGAATCAGTTTGATGCCATGCCTACTATCAGTCTGTTTGGCAGCAGTTTAAGCCCTCTGCCTTGCTTAGAATAATGCTACACGTGTTGTCCCATTTCTTTCCTTTCTTCTCCCTTATTTCCACTGCTGCCTTCTTAAAGTTATTCACCTTTGGCAAATAACAAAAGAAGAGGGCATATAATATTATCCCTGCTCCATTGTTTTAAGGTCAACTGTCTGAACATCTCTGTAATATTACAACATATTCTCCACTTGTGTAATAAATGTATCTCTGTAAGTCTCTCGTACTGTACACATTATTCATGTGCAGACATGCCAGCATTCTGTGTAGTGGAAGAAGGCCAACTCTTTCTTGTAAGTCCATGGCTTTCCATTTCAGCCCCATTCCAAATACATCATCTATTTTCTCAGCTGTCAACTATGCACCCAAGGGGCTAGATTTATTGAGTCTTAGTGAAGACCACTCCCATCATTCCTGAGAGGTGTATTAGCTTTGGTGCAGTCAGCAAGTAGAGCAAACCAATTTCACTCTACAGCATACAATGTTTATAGGTCCCAGTATCTATGAATGTTAAGCATATTAGTCTCATTGGGCCTGTGGCCTATTTTTACAGGAAGCTTTAGGCAGTATTAGGAGTAATTTGGTCAGGTCACTAGGATCATTTTTACTGCATACTAAACAATATTTAACATTTCCCATGAGTTACACCATCTTAGGCAGATGGGACATCACTTTAATAGTTTACTCAAAGGGCAGCACCTCAAGAATTTAGCAAAAGGACCCTTATGTTACACTAGTGTCACTATTGGATCATAACTCCAAGTAACCATTGTGGGTAATAGAACCCACAACCCTCTGAACTTTACAGCATCAAAGCTGAGTTTGTTACCTGCATAGCCACTAACACTGACATAGCCCATGCTTTCCCACTGACACTCATATGTTGCCTTCTCAGCATTCCCTGTGACTATCTAGCTGCTAGCTTCCTGCATGGTGACATCTCAAAGACCTTACTGACATTCATGTACACTGCACTCAATGGATTCACTATTTCTCTTGCAAGATGTAAATGTATTTCTAATATGTAAACAGTAAGGCACTACTGGTTATGTTTTTTTTTCGTTAGTGACATCCCTGCCAGAGAGGACAAAGTTGACTATTTTGACTTCCTTCAAGAGTGATGTTATAACAGATACAATACATAGTTAAGGAGTAAGCTATGCTGGAATATGGTCATGATTGCTGGACTTTCGTAGTGAATGTACAGCCTAAGTGATCAAACATAACAGGAGTGCGTATGTCCCAAAATAATCCACATTCTGATTATCTATATTATACAGGAGTTGAAATTATTATTGCTTTATAGTAGTTAAGTAACTTATTTTGTGAATCAAAGGAGGATGTAGTTTGGTTAACCCCCTCCCCAGTTATTCTAAACTATATTTCTTTAAAAAGATATGCACATTTCATTATGTTTTGATTTTTTTATGCATTGCAAGCCCATATGGTTCATTCTTAGTGGTCAGTATTATTTTATAATGTATCATACCTCAAAATAACATTATGAAGGTTGCCACATTGTCATGATTTTATTTTCGATCTGTCTTTCTTCTCCCGCAGTGCACAATGTCACCCTATGACTAGACTTATATGCCATAATTTCAGGTCCCTTATCTTGACATTTACTTAGAAAATCAGTATTATGAATTACTGTCCTGTCAAATGCCTCTGGGTACAGAGTTCATTTTTCACTGATTCACTGTGATTCATGTAAGCAGTCAGAATGTCTTTTGTGTTACACTGAAAGCACCTTCTAGACAAAACACTAAACTTAACAGGATTTTGTTATGCCTTCTGGAGAAATTCATAGTAACTTTCGTCATCACACCCCCCCCAAACCCACTGCTAAGATGAAAAGATGACTGGCTGACCTTCTCAGCCATCTGTTAGTAACATTAAATGTCAAAACTTCTGTACTAGTGACGTTCATATGTCACACAGACTGAAAGAAGTGCTTCTACAAAATAGCCAACATTCCAAAACTGCAAAATACAAGATGGTGCATTGAGTGCCTGCTACTGCCAGTGATATAAAAAGATAAATAATTAGTGTTAATCTTTAACGAAGCAACTCTGTTACACAGACAAAATAAATTATTCAGTCAGGTAAATGAAATAGGATGGTGGAGCTACCCTCTGAGATGTTGTTTTATTGTTTATTGTTTATTTAGCTTTAGTTTTAATATTTGTTTGATTATATTTAGTATGTGGCTTTGTACACTGTGCAGGACTTTATTTTAAATATGGTGGTTTAACTTTTCACTGCCTCCTTTGTTTCCAGTTCATTATTTCATGCATCTGGTTATCTGCCAGCTACAGTTTTTGGAGGTATTGCTAAATATAAGCCTTTTATGGAAATATGATTGAAAACGGGGGCAGTATAGTTTTTTCTAGATCTGTGTCTACAATTTGGTGTAAGATTTTTGGTTGCTGTCGATGAGTGAATTTCAATTAATATTTTATGTTCATTTGATAGAAATGGATTTTTATCAGTTCTTTTAAGCAGTAGGGGCTGTGTATTGAATAGTACATATAGCATAAAAAGTATTAATACTCATGTAGGTTATGGTGATTTAGGTGTTCAATGAAGTATTACTTTTCTCACTGTTGCAAAGGGCATTTGCTGGAGGACTTGTCTGCAGTATGTGGATACTATATAAACATAAAGGAGAAGGAGGACATGTGCTTGGCTGAGGTTCAATCATTTTCAATTCTTGCATTTTATTCAGTTAACATTTTTTTTAATAGGTTTACAATCTGTAGAACCAGCACAATCACCATCAAACAATGTCCAATAACAGAGTAAAACACTACAAAAACAAATATGGAACCTTCGGGGTCTCACCTGAAAGTGGATAAAAAATATCATGCACATTATATTTACAAAGGAAGAGAATATAATTTGGTAGTTTAGTGCATAATATTAACACTCTGAACTGCTAATGTGCTTTATTGAAGTCCTGGGTTCAATTTCCTCAGTCTTTATTTGTCTGTTGTATGGCCAAGAGGAATTCACTTTACCAGTCAGTGCTACTATGTCACCCCTGAAAAGAGCTACCTGTACTTAGTGGGATTACATAATTAAAAAATTAAAGTAAAAATATGTAGAGATGATACTCTGCACGTAAGCTTAGCACTAAACACAAAGCCTGTATCCATGTGCAAAACAGATAAATGAGCAATGCAACAGGAATATCAGTGCTAATGCAATTCATAAACAGCACAAATGTCACAAAAATTGTCAAAAGGAATAGCCCCACAGTCTAATTTCATAGGTTCATAAACCAGTCATATTCCCTCCACCTTATAATTCAGAATGGATACCACAACTACAAGAGGTACACTGTGAGCACACTCATCACAAGGCCATCCACACAGTGAGGCAGATAGGTATTAGCTTAAAGTGATTACTAAGTATAAATAATCAACCTTTAGTTACGGGAGTAATCTTCTTAGCATATGCCATATCACATTTTACAGTGTTTGATGCAAATAACGTATTATTTTTACAATTAATTTCATTGTCAAGCACCTCCCCTTGAAGATAGTACCCACAATGCCTCAATATTTACATTAGTGTAAACTACTATTTTTCCATGCTATGTACGGCCACAAGGGACATCTTAGTAAGGCAATTTGTCAGCCATTTCTCACAGGCAGAATGCCCATTATTGCAAATTAACACATTTGATGCTCTTTCAATTAAACCATAATGTAAATAAGTAGCTACTCTTCTAAAGAAACATGTTGTTTTGGATTACCTAGGAAGCTTTGCCAGAGCATGTAAATTGTTGTCAATACCCATCATTTTATGGGTGTGGTCATAAGGAAAATGTGAGTTAACAATGAAAATAAAATATCAAAGCCATGCTATAATGTTTGTTTTGTTTTCTAACCCCTTGCAGCTTTAAGATCAGGAGTATATCCAGAAATTAAATTAACTGTAAAACACAAGTTTATGAGAAGTGTAAATGCACGTTAAAGAGTGCTACACTAGAAGGATATATAAATATATGGTTGTGTTTTCTTTGAGCCATTTTTCTTCAAATTTGAATAATGCAACATTACTTTAAAGTTTAGTTCTTTAATTGCTGCTAGTCATTGGCTAAATATGGGTTTGAAGGTCAGAATATTTTAATTGTGAAAGTAAACATCTTTGTTCTGTTTGATTACACTCTAAATATCTGGCATGGTACATAATTTGCTGATGATTTGCAGACAATGGGGTAAGGGCATTTGCAAATTTCCCCACTGCAGTCAGTATATTTAAAGTAGCAAGGTTTGGGACACAGTGGGATTGCCTGTAGAAACACAGATATTTATGTTTTACATGGTCTTGGTGATTTCAGTTGGTTCAATGGAACCCAGTGTTTTATGTGCAATGGTTTCAGTTCTCAGTGTAAATGGCCATCGGTGAGTGGAATGGAAAACTTCATGCAAATATGTAAAAGGTAAAAATAAGGATTTTTGCAGAGGGCACACCCTCTTTCAATGAAGACCCCCTCCTCTCTTATATATTCTCACTTCAAAGTCATTCCATGTCAGAGAAAAAGTAATAATTCTTAGAACAGAAAAAACTGACCTCTCTTCTTCTCCACTACCAATTGACCTCGGACTAGCACTGCCTTTGTATTCTGAGCCTTTGTACAATACTACAGTGAATAGTAAGCAAACATATTATGCAGAAAAGTACCTTTAAGAAAACTATATTTGGACAACTTTAAAATGAGCAAATTCAGCTGGAACAAGTCACAATAAACTTGAACATCCTGTTTCTACAGTTGAAATAACATATAAATGCATCAACATATTGCATTTGATTAGAGGTGTTTAACAACCTCTGGTACAAAATCCAAAATTAAGCAATTTAATAATTAAATTAACAATTTAATCATTTAATTAGTAAGTTATTGTGGGAGAAAGCTAGAAACATATTCATACCATAGTTGCCAGATTTCATATAAATTCTTTGATAACTCCAAATATACTGCAAAATTTAAATGGTATTTTAAGAGATGCTAAATACTTGTTTGAGTAATTTACTGAAACTATGATGGACAATGCAATGCTATCTGTCCATGAGATTCACTACACTGTTTCAGTACATTCATTTACGACATTATACCAATTTATATAAATATATGTACATTTATATATATATATATATATATATATATATATATATATTATATATATGCATACACACATACACACACAATATATATATATATATATATATATATATATATATATATATATATATATATATGGATCTAGGACTTTTGATCAAAAGATCAAAAGCCTGAATCCAAAAAAAAAAAAAAAACACAAAATCTACTTGAATGCAGGGGGGCTGTGCTCCCCTGCCCCCCCCCACTTTAACATTCTCAGTCTGAGGTCACACTACAGTGGGGAAAAGGGAATTTTCCCTTTTCGCACTGTAGTACGACTGGAACAACAAGCATATTTACGTGAAAGTGCTGCTTTGGTGAACAGCACTTTCACGCAAGTATGCTCACCAAATTAGGATTCGGTGAAAGATGCAGTCGAGCATCTGTATGGATCCCACATATATATATATATATGTATATAAACTTAACTATTCCTGTGGCAGCACCTGTGGGTTCGAGTATAGGATGTACAAACTTATCTTTACACTTGTTGGGAGGTTGGTGTAATTGTTAAAGTGTTTATAGGCAATAGATGCAGGGTTTGATTCTCACATGGTGTAACTGGCTATGCTTAAAATATCCTACAAGAGCAGTTAGCCTTGTACTAACCTATGATTCTAAGTATCCCATTTACGTCAGCAGATCATATCAAATGGGTCTGGACTAATTTGTTCCAACAGAATAGGGAGCAAGTATTTCTGGGTTAGGCAAGAGCAGCTCATTACCTATTGGTCAGGAGCCTAACTGTCTTTCCTTTCCCTGGGGACAGTCTGGGGGTAGGGAGTGGGTCATCTTGATGGGTAGCCTACTCTCTCCCCTTGGAAGCACCCCAATCACTCCAACTGTGACTCTTCCCAGGCCAGAGCCACAGCCGCTCAAAGAGAAGCATGCCTCTTCACATCAGTTTCCTCTCAGCTGCATTGTGTGAAAGCAGACTGAAAGCTTCACTTCAGCCAGCTCAAAACTCCGCTAGGTAAAAATCTAATGCCCCCACTAGATGTCATCTGTTTGCATCCCTGAAACCATGATGGGTGAGCTGGCGAAGGCCACTCCTTTTCATCCTTCCTATCAAGATCCTACAGTCATCTGAGCTGCCAATCAAATGCAGGTCATCTGCAGCTTAGTCAGGTCTTTGTCACTCTACATCATGAAACCAGCTTTGTTTGAAATGATTTTGTTGACTATATGCTCAGTGAATTGCCATTCTAAAAATTAAATATTTTAAGCTGACACTACAACAAATATGCACTCATCTTTTGGCAAAATAGCACCAATGGGGAGACTTTGCTTACTTGCTGAACTGTGTTTTACTTTTTTTCCCTGAAATTGAGTGATGCCAGAATTAGTATATGCAAATTTTTAAGGTATGGATGTAAAGCATCCCAGAATTCCCATGATTCTTTTCTTTCAAAATCAAACTTTGTAGTTGAATTTACTTTTACTGAATGACTTTCATGGAATGGAAGTTCATCAGATTCCTATTCTTATAATTAACCCAGCATCAGTTAACTATCATATCATTTTTAACAAATATTTACTGAAGTCATTCCAAGTTAAACTCTGTGGAAGTGCTTAACTATAAGAAAATATTAACACTGTCCCTAGAAAAAAATGTAAAAACGTGTTTGGTGGGATCCCTTATCAAATTAATTTGTTTGAGTATGATTCACAGTCTTTAAAATCATAAATTATATATATTTAAATATTCTAAATATTCTTTAACTAGTTGACAGCATCTGAGGGTAGAAGATAATTTAGCCAATAGACAGGTGAATATTTTTATTTCAGACTGGAATTTTATTTTTAAATGTAATTAGAGCTGTAACTTAGAAATTGGTTAGGATTAAGTAAAAACAAATCTGTCTATCTACCCATTGTCTATCTATCTCTCTATCTCTCTATCTCTCTATTTCACTCTGTCAGTCTATCTATCTATTCATCCATTTATCTATAAACTGCAGGGTTGAAAGGTAAATGTTATATTTTCACTAATTTTAAATGGAAACAATGCACAATTACAATTCTCACCAGATTATTGGTATGTGTTTAGTAGGCATACTTTTTATCTTCAAATTATGTTTATTAGACAGCTGACTTATTTTTATCAGCCAAATCCTCAAGTCTGAATTTTTTTTTGCATCCTCAGAAATAGCAAGGGATAACATCCTCCCATTAATTTCCCACCAAAATCTATTATTAGAACTATCCCTTATTGATCTCTCCCATTCTCCACTCTCTTGGTTTCATGGTTATGTTAGTAACAGACTTCAAGCTGTCAAATAGTAGACACTGCACTCATCCTTTCTCACAGTTTCTGTCAATGTTGCTCAAGGCTCAAATCTTGGTGCACTGTAATTTAATGTTTTCACAGACAACATCTATCTGGCATCTAAACATACAACACTAGTGCAGTATGCAAATGTCTCTACTCTCATCTGACAAATTCCTACACTACTGAAACTCCAAGAAAGCACACAATACTATTTCTTCTCTCTCATATTTTGACTGTCTAAAGCAAACTTATTCCTAAACCCAAATAAAAGTAAGCTAATACTCTTCACACATAATAAACTATCCGAGAAGAAACAAAAATTTAGAATCTTATCTGCTAATAACAACTCAATTGAAATTGTACCTCATACAAAGTTACTTGGAGTTATCATAGACAACCTAAAATTCAAGCAGCCCATACAACAGACCATCAAAAAGACACATCAAAAGCTCAGTTTACTCTTTAGGTTAAAATCTTACTTTATATAGATTCTGCCAGGAAGTCCATCACATCATCATTCTTCCTCCCAATCCTCCTCTACATCTCAGTAATATTTATAAATATACAGAATACTTAGAAGTTAAATTAAAGGTATGCTACAATGAAATTGCCACATTTGCTTTAAACTATACTAACAGAACCCACCATTGGAAATCCCCAAAGTAACTGAATTGGCTTTGCTTGACTTGCCTAATCATTTTACATACTCTCAACTAATCACAACCTACAGTCTTATTCAGAAACCACAAAACTGACTATCTTTGAATAATATTATATCACACTACTGTCACCTGGCAACCTTTGTACACATAAGAAAAGCCCACTAACAGTAACAAAATCAAACAGCCATGCAGGTGACTCTCTATATTCCACTTATGTATATAATCTATAGAATGATCTAGCACTTCTCCTTAATCAGCTAGACAGATTAGCTCTCTTCAAGATTAACCTTAAACAATTCCTAACAAAAACATGGCTCTGCTCATGCTTACTTCCTGGATTACCTTAACATAATTGTACTGCCAGTACATGGATAGGGGCCTAGTTACCTGACCAAGCTCCTGTTGAAATGGAAGGACATGTAAAGTTAATCAATCTACTTGCATTACTCACCTAATGTAAATATTTTGTTATTGGTGTTTGTCTAGTCTTACATATGTTCTTTTACTGCAAGCATAAAAAGCATCATTGCTTATATGTGACATCTATATATACAATGCATCTAGAATTCTTTGTAACAAAGTTTTTACTTGTGGAGCTTTTCTCCTCAGGCCTCCACTGAAAAAGGCACACCATGCTCAGTTGGACTCTCCCAGTAAACAAAAGCAAACAAAATAAATAAATAAATAATTTTATAATTTGAAACTTTTGTATTAGGGAAAATCTCTAGTGACCAACTGAACTTGGCTTCCTAAAATGTTTATATTCATAATAAACTATTAGACCTGGATGTAAGTGGGAGTGTTCAAAGACTTGTACATGACTATGTCATTAAATTAGTCTTATTTACTGCCAGTGAACAGAACACTTAAAAACTTGATAGATAACCAGTTTAAAAACTGAGTAAATAAAATAATTAAATAATACAAATATACATTGGGTAATTTAATTTCAGAGTTCCTTAGTCTTAGTTTTAGAGACTGCAGTCTCAGTAGTTCAACACGTATCATACTCACATTTTTCTGCAGAAGGCTGTGAGTTCTATTCCCACACCAGACATTTGGATTAATTTTTCCAGTACTGACAGTGCACAGCAGTACACAGGGGGATTCTGCATTCTAAAGTGTGCCATGCTTCAGGTGAGATGTCAAAGCAAGGCTCCATCTGCCTTGAGTCGATGGTAGCAGATGGATATAAAAGATTCCTGTAGCACTTACCAAAAAGAGAAGTGGTCTAGTATTTTGATATGCTGACAGACACACTCTCCTAATTCTATTTCCCATTTCATACTTTTCCTTAACATCCTACAAAGCATTATTTCCTACTGTATCAAATGCCTTACTAATATCACCTACCATAAGTTTCACATCTTCCCTTTTACATATATCATCTACAATTTGTCATGTCACCAATAATAATTCCTGGCATCTCTTCCCTTTTATCAAAGTACTAGAGTGACAGTGTTAATGAATGGATTGCTGAGTAAAGAAATATGCACAATGTGTGATATAACACAAGGCTGTCCCATGAGTGGAATATTGTTTGCACTGGTAATGAATGTGATAGTGAGTGAAACAGCTTATACAATGAAAGATGCTAGATATGTGATGCAAAAAGAAGTGGTGATTCCAGTAGTTTTGATGTATATACTTTCTTCCATAATGTCCTTCATCTTTCTTTCCATTCTCCTCTGTATTATTGTCATAAAAATTATAATATATATTATTTTTAATGTGATAGGTCTCCAATTTTTTATGTTATACTTTTCCTCTTTCTTTAATAGAAATGTTAGCATCCCACTACATAACTCTTCATAAGCAAACCCTTCTTTCAACCATTTGAATTGTTTACAAAATGCTCTTTTTGCCAGTAAATTAATTTCTTGTACATTTCATGCCCTATACTGTCTAGACCAGATACTGAATTAACATTTACTTCTCTAAGTACTTCATCCAATTCTCTAACATTTTTACAAAATTCTTCCTTAACTCATTCTTGAACTTTTTTTACTTTCTGTTCTCTCTTATTTTCTTTCCTTTTTACTCTTATACATTTTTTCTACATGCTGTAATGTAACACTCACAATTTGCTCTTGGGTTCTTTTTATCTCTCTTTTACATTTTTTCATTTACCTCATTATTTACCTCATTATACTACTATCTTCCTTTACTATTTTACCCAAATATGTAAACACCTCCTCCTTTTCCCTTGTAAACAATAGCTTTGCTTAAACAGTAATGTCTTCATTTTTTCTTGATTTCTTTTATATATTTTGTTTTCTGTATCATAATATCCTCTTTTATTCATCTCTAAATTCTCCAATACTTTTATATACATCTTTCCATACTTCACCTTCTCTTCCTTTCTTACACCATCCTGCCATTGAAGAAACACGCTTATGTTCTTTTTAAATTTAATCCACCACTGAGACCAATTTTTACAAAAATCCTTTATGGTTATATGATCCTTCCATAACTGCAAATTTTCCCACACTCCAAATTTATCTCGCAGTTCCTCATTTATTCTTTTTTAAATTTCTTCTGTTAATGTACTCCCTTTCTTCCATCATCTCCATCCACATTGCTAATGGTCTGAAAAACCTGTCTATGCTACATTACCATTTGCTTTGCCAAAACCTCCTGATACTACATAATAATCAATTTGAAATCCAACAGCTCCTCTTCCATAACTCTATTGATTTTTATTCCACATAGCTAACTTACCTCATTTTATTACCTCTTGTATTTTTAATACCTTCCCTTTTCTTTTTTACATTTTCCCCTTAAATCACAATTAAAGACTGATGTAATTATAATTTACATATTAACCACAACACAATCTAATATTTGATGAAACAGATTCTCTTTCCTTACCAGTTCTATATGCATTTAATGCTATAATTCTATAAACATAGTCTCCTTACCTCACATCCACAACAGTTAACCTTCCCATCCTTACCAATGTTGTGTCTAATATTTTTACTGTTTTTATACAATATAGTCACTCTAGAAAAAGTCACTTCATAAATTCCATACCATATCATATTTCTATCCCACAATTTTTCTGTTTGCAGTAATTTTTCACTTGTCAAGAATCTTATATCCTCTAACAGATTACCATCCACATCACATTTATATACCAGTCCATTACCCCTATCCTTCTTACAATATTAATAATATTCACATTTACTAAAATCACTATAACAACTGTGGTGGTGGTGCTGCGGTAGCGTTGTCGCCTCACAATAAGATGTCCTGTTCGATTCTCAACTAAAGCGTCTTCTGTGTGGAGACATACATGAATGGGCGTACCTTTGTTGAAGGTTGTGCGTCAGGGCTGGAAACTCGTTACATAAAAATCTACTGCCAATCATTAGTGGACCGGAGTTCCGCTGTGGTGACCCCTATCCGGGAAAAGCCGAAAGATACAACAAAGATACAACAACTAAAAGCACTATAACATTTTTACTGTTCATTCTTTTTAAATTTAAGGGAAGCATTTTGAATGTTTGTTTTCTTATTTTGTACTCTTTCACCAACTGAATATTTTCTGAGTATATCTAAACTATTCATTGATCATCAAAATCAGATTTTTCAGTATTTTCTTGGACAGAAAAACATTTAAAACTACTCCTTACTTTTCTTTATAATCTTTGGTGATGTATTTTTAAATATTTTTTTCTTCACCCTTACCCTTTCACCTGTTGAATTTCTTTTCCTAATGTCCTTTACACTCCCTTCGCAAACATCTAACATCACTTTCAATTTCTTCTTCATTTTCACCACTCAGTACAGTTATCTTCATCCTGATGAAATATAACACTTTTGTCCAAGTCATCTTTTATTACTTCATCCTGTTTTCCATTAATACCTTTCCCCTACTTATTCATTACTTTCAAACATTACAATACATTCCTCATTACCCTAGTCAACATAATATTGCTTACTCTTTTTAGAATCAAACCAAAATGCCCTTTACTTTATATATTCTACACTTCTTTTTACACTTATTCATCAGATGACCTTTCATCCACATTGGTTACATCTTATTTTGTACACTCATTTATGAAATGATTGAAATCCCCATAAAAAGCATGTTTTCAGCTGTCTCAAATATGTAATTGTTCCTCTATTACCATCTACATATTTAACACTTGGTAAATGTTTTATCACATCTTTTTCATATTCTGAAATAACATCCACTTCCCACCTCCCATTCTAAATAACTCTCTCATCTTTAACTTTGACAATATCAGAAAATGAATAACACATAAATGAAAAATAATTTGCAAAATTGTGCAGCCACTGTTTTCAACTGAGTCCCTTGCCTGGAAAGTATAAATTCATTCCATAGGTGAGAATCTTTTCTTTTTTGACATCTAAGCACAACTATTTCCATTAAGTCTTTAGTCTCAAATGTTAAGTCACAAAATGTCTGTGTCTCCAATGAATTTAGGATCTAATGTCTTTTGCTCCAAAACCCAAAGGTAACACAAAATTATCCCACACAAAACATCTATTATTTCTCCTTTCCTCTTTCTAATCCAAACAACAAATCTTTTTTTTTCTTTTTAATAAAGTTTACAGTACCTTTTGTTCTTCCAGCTGTAGCAGCATATGATTTTTCCAGATTGCATCCTACCTGTATCCTTATATCCATCCAACTCCTGACTCATTTGATTTCTGTCCAACTCACTGTCCATTCCAAAAACCTTTTCCATCATATCTAACTATGACATATCAAAATCTTCTCTGAGATCATCTTTGTTCAATAAACCAACCAACTTTTCATCAGGCACACCTCCAGAAGCAATTTCAGTTTCAACAACTTCTTCAAAATCTTGGAGTTTAATGCCAGTTAAATGTTGACTACTTATACTATCCACTCATTTCTCAGTTTTCTATCAAACTGACAAAACTACATTGCTATCACCAACAGAACAACTCTCTTCTCCCTCCATTACTGCACAGCTTCTCTGGCACCAGGAACAAAAGCAGGAAGTGCAACCTCAAAAACATTCCCCTTCACAATGAAAAGGTTAAGGAAAGTACCCCAGTGTTCTGGCCAAATTTCCCCTAGTTGGTAAAAATATCACCTTGGGTTCCCCGGAAAAGAGGCCATTGGCCTAGTGAGACCAACCTGTCAATATAGTGTGAATAACTAAAAAATAAAAATACAGTATGATAAATAAAAGCTACAGCCATTAAACCTTCCCAAGAGGCATAATAAGCTGATTACAAATATTTTGAATTTTGATTTTAAGAAATTAAAGTTATTATTGATTATTTAAAAAGATGTAGAATAGATAATTTTACTCATAACATGAACAAAGATAAACATTTAGCCAACTATATATTTAAAACATCTTACATTTTTGAGGTTGGAATAATGGTTAAAGTATTTACCTAATAGACACAAAGTTCAGGGTTTGATTCTCATACGGAGTACTTGGCTAGGCTTAAAATGGCTCACAAGAGCAGTTAGCCTAGTAGTAATCTATGAACTGCAAATTTTTAAAAGGTACCACCCGCAAAAAGTTTGTAATAAGTTGAGAAGTATCACACATTAATAGTCTTCATATTTATAATGCATAACTCAGATTATATTTTGAAAGTGATGTAAGAGAATATTTCACATTGAGTAGTAGAATAACTTCTTAAACTTATAGTTTGATGCTAAGCTACTTTTTCAGTCATGAATAAAACAATAAAAATGTCTAGACGGTAGACTAAAATACAGCAGAATATCATCAGCAAAGGTTCAAAGAGCTGCCATGATACAAGAACAACAAAATTAAAAACAACACTGCTTAAAATATTGAAAGATACAGGTTCCTACATATAAATTAAAAAGATAAAGTAATGGTGAGCACTTTTCCTTATACTACCCTTAAGAAATACAGAATCATAAAGGGTGCCATAAACAAACATTCTTGAAGATCAATTGTACTACACATGTTTGTCAGCCTGAATAAAAGAAAGAGGAAATATAAATTAAAATATGACCTCTAGATAAAATAGGATGCAAACAATATCAAAAGCCTCTATCAACGCTCAGTGCTATAGTCTGCTTGTTTATGATTACTGCTTCATAAGCAGTAACTGTAATTTGAGAATATTATTTTTGCTTTACTGTTTGTGCAAGCATTCTGTCTAAAATGTAGAACTAATGGCAGGAAGACCACTGTTTTTCCTGTTAGCAAAGATATATGCCAGCATTTTATTTCTAAACTAATAAGATCAATGTGAATTCTCTCAATATATTTTTGCACCTGTCTCAGTGTAAAGATCAGTGTTTTAAATCACAAATTTGCTAACGGATCCTAAATTCATTCCTTATTGAATGATTATTTAGACTAGGAAGGGCTGAGGAGTCTAACAAGGGAATTGATTTATAAAAGCCTGAAGAGTATTCATCAGGGTCAGGTGATTTATTATTTTTAAGTCTGATGACCACATTATTTAGTTATAGCCTTCTTGAAAACAGTATGGCATGCATTTAATTATTTAATTTTCAACATTTTACTTGGATGAACCAAAAAGTTGGATCATTGGAGAATACTAGGGAAACAGACTTATAGCCTTTTTAAACCCAGCCATTCATATCTCAATTTTTCCAACTTTCAATGGCCATAGGGTAGAAGGGCTTTGGTACAGATCTGTGCCTTACGGCACTACAAAGTGCCCCTGTCCATAAGGGTCACAGGCAAAAAGCCCGGAGTGAATTTGTGATTTTCCCACCCATTGGCACAAATTAAATTTGATAAGGCTTAGGAAAGAGCTCTGTTTCCCATGAATGGGGAGTCTGTTCCAGAGAAGGAGTAATCTATGAGACACATACTTGCCCCACCAATATGTTTTGCTTAGATCAGGTAATTCTAGTGCTGTTTGTTTTGCAAATGTGTAGCAGATTCATCAGAGCTGGGCTGGAGAATTCCTTGTAGGTTAGGCACAGATCACCCCTCAGTAGTTTGTAGAAGATCAAGTATAGGGACCGGATTTTGAGGTGATCTACATAGGACATATTATTTACACCCTGTATTCTTTTATCTGTGGGCCATTTGCCCATCCTTTGGGTAACATTGCGATTTATATCTAAATTTGTGAGCTTGTCTGTAATAGCTGAATGAGGTATTGTGTCAAATTCCAGGTCAAGGTAGGCAGTATGTACCATTTTGCCATCTTTCATGGCTGTAGTGACCTTCTTAAAAAAAGTCCACCAAGTTTAGTAGGCATGACCTGCCCTTGATGAAAATAAATTGGGATGGGTCCAGTGTCTGAAGATTTCTATGTCTTTGTTTATCAGGTCCACAATAATTCTTTCCATGGCTTTGTATATAAGACTAGTCAAAATTATCAATCTATAGTTCCTTGAATCTGTTAATGGTCCATCTTTGTGTAGAGCAATGACTGTTGCAGTTCCCATTCCTTATGGATGAAACTTGTCTGGAAGCTGTGGCTGAAAAGAGATTCTAGTGGGCCTGACAAATCATGTTTCAAGCTATTTAGGAATCATCCTGTGATAATATCAGGATCCAGAAAATAAAAATAAGTCTGCCCAAGTGGACGGCTTCAAATGCTTTAATGTTAAATGTTGAAAAAAACACATAAAAACATAAAAATCAAAAGTAAAACAGGAGAGATGAGCGCTTTTGCATCATCAAAGGATGCTTCAGATCAGATTTATTTTCTGGATTTACTTGTTTGGTTGGCTACAGCTCCCTTGTTTGGTTCTTTATAGTATCAGGACCCTTTGATGTAGTGTTTTTAGCTCTGGTGAATGCAGTGAGGTCCTGTTCTTTAGTGGCATCTGGGTTATAAATGGTAGAGGGTATTTGCTGGGAGGGAACTGAGGTTGATGGGGTGAAACTGACTAGCAAATTTACTGTTTAGTATAGGAAGTTCCATTCACTATTAAGTCAGCACGTTGGATGTTCCCTTTAAGGTTGTGTACATAACTGAAAAACACTGTATGGTTATTCTTAATCTGGGAGGCTATTTTTATCTCAAAGTTGGCTTTGGTGGGCTTGGTTAGTCCCTTGAATTGCTTGTTGAGACCGATGATGGAGATTTTGTCTTTTGGGCATAGCTCTTTCTATTTTTGGGCAGGAGTTTTCTTTCTTTTGTTGTACAACCTATTTATTCTGGTGGTCCACCACAGGGTCTTGTTTTTTGGAGCTTGTACTAAGTTTATTTTGGCTTGGTATTGCTGTTTCTATGCTGTTATTTACATGCTTGTACAGGGTTTCTGTAAAGACTTCCACAAAGGCCACTGTGTTCTCTGAGTTGGAGGGGAGGTTGGAATTTAGCTATGCTATCGCTTAACAGGAGGTAGTTAGCCTTGGAAAAGATGTTAAAGATCCTGTGGTTTGCTGGCAGTTTAGCCTATATATTCATTTCAGGGGTGACCACTTTGCGATCTAATCTGACCATTGTGAGAACATTACTCAAGGGGAGTGCAATGTTACCAGATCCAGGATATTTGAACCCCTAGTGGGCATGCAGACCATCTTTTCCAGGCTGTTGCCTGTGATAAAATCCAGGAATCTTTGAGCCTGCATATTAGTGATTGTGTATGTATCTCTGTTTATGGTGGGATAGTTGAATTTACCAATGAATATGGTGTTAGGCTAAGTTGTGATTGACTTCAGTACAGTCAACTATTTTGTGTAATTATCCAGGGTCATAGATGGGGACTTACATCTAGGAAATATATGGTATTGGACATACCTAAGGTTAGTTGGACATGGAGTAGCTCAAGCATGTCATATTGTTTGACCAGTCTTGAGGTGTGCTTACTTTTTATGTAGATTGACACACCTTCACGTCTTGTTCCTTACTGTGTGGTAGCTGGTCTAAATGTATGAAAGGCATTATAGTTTTGTACTGTCGGTGTGCCTTCCATGGCTGTAAATCATGCCTGAGTAACTACACATATCTCAACACTCTCCAGGGTGAGGAGCACTTCCAGAGACTGCAGCTTCTTATTGAGACGCCTAGCATGAAGCAGTGACACATTTAGTTTATCTTGCATAGAATTTACTATGTTAGAAGGTTTATAAAATTGGAATTACCTAAAAAAGGCACTACAGTGGTGAGTAATGTTTTGGCCAATATCTAAAAGCCTAGTAGGGAAAGGTACAGACCATCCCTGGCAAAGCAGCATGGTCTTTCGATCATGTACTCCCAAGCTGACAAATATTGGACCCCCTTAGACACCAGTTACAAAGCCAATCGTTAAAGTCAATAATCTTCTGTTTATATTGTGGTATCATCCTTGGAGAAGGTAGAATGATGCACAGTGCTAGGCTCATACTTGCCTGGGACACATATTCTGTAAGCTCTATCATGTCTCTCTTCACATAGTAAAGGGAGGTACATCTCAGGTCATTTACACCCAGTTGAACCAAGACAAGAGTCATGCTGGTGCTTGTGGTTCAATGTCCTGAGTGCATGTATGATCTGGTTGAGCCTTGCCCCTGATAGGCCACTGACTGTGACCATTTCCTTGCTACACCTGGTGAGGGAGGCATCATTCAGTCTCTCAACAGAGTCTCCAATGACCAATATATGGGGTTGTGTGGCAGTTTGCCTTAAAGGCTTAGAGAGTGAGACATCAGGAAATGTTGTTGTATGTGTCCTGGGGAATGCTGTCTTTGTAGAATGTTTGGGAGGTGACAGAGAGCAGCATATGGGAGCCCTTAGTTATTTGGGTAGATTGCATTTAACAGTCTCAACATATGTGAGTTTGTGTCTGATCCATGGTAGGTGTAGTGTGTGTGTGTGTGTGTGTGTGTGTGTGTGTGTGTGTGTGTGCGTGTGTGTGTGTGTGTGTGTGTGTGTGTGTGTGTGTGTGTGTGTGTGTGTTACTGGCAATCAGATTGAAGATATCACTGCCTGTATGTGAGAGCTTTGCTTTCAAAGACATAATGTAATTACATCGCTTACATACTGTGCCAGTCTACATAAGAATAAGGCAGTTGTCAGCAAACTTGTAACAATTGCTACATTGTTTCAGAATGCCAATTTTCATCAAGATAGCTACAGCTACAGTAGGAAAGTGCACATCCATGGCTTTGGGTCCTCTTGTTTTGTGAACTATGAGGGATGGTGGAATCAGGGTTTGGAGTTACTGGGCTGGAAGAAGAGGTCTAGAATTTCTTCAAAACACTCTTGGGGTTATGCTTCTCATCAGGCAAACTAGCTGCACTACACTCACTTAGATACTTGAGAAAATAGCAGAGAAATTTTATATTGAAATGTGCGACTTTAGGTGGCTGCATCTATAGAAGGCACTGCAAACCACTGCTGTACAGATCAACACAGGTTACAGGATTTGAGTTAGAGAGGAATCCAGTCAGTTAACAGTAAAAATGCAGTAGAGTCTATATATATATATATATATATATATATATATATATATATATATATATATATATATAAGGCTCAGATCCTGCAGCAATTAATAATTCTCTTACTATTGTAAATGATACCTCAAGACTAAGGCTACCAGATCAAGTAAAATGCAAGCCGAAAAAAATGCAGTAAAAATGTAATTAATGGGGTTCAGATCCTACAGCAACTCAAGATTCTCTCAGTATTGTGAAGGATATTACAAGACTAGACTAAGTTCCCCAGATCAAGTAAAATGCAAACAGAAAAAAGAACAAACAGAAGAAAAATGCAGTAGGAATATAATAAATGAGGCTCACATCCTGCAGCAATTCAGAAACCTATCACTATTGTGACTTATACTACAAGACTAAGGCCCTGGAACAACTAAAATACACACAATAAAAAGCAAAAATAAATGAGGCTCAGATCCTGCAGCAACTCACAATTCTCCAACTACTGTGAGCGATACTACAAGACTAAGGTCCCAGACCAAGATAAAAATCCAAACAGTTGACTTGTGGTTAAAACAAGGAAAATACAGAAAAGAACAATACACAGTTCTGATTAACACCATGAATGTTGCAGTCTGCACTACTTGAAATAGGATTGTATGCAGTGCTTTTTTTGTAAACAAACAGGTGGTGGTACGCATATGTTGCATTTGGGTCAACACCCCCCACCCCACGCAGCCATTCCAAGTGTCCCATTATTTGGCTATTTCTTCCCAATTGCCATAAACACTGTTCAAAACTCTCAGTGTGCATACAGCTTTCTGCTTTACTTTTACAATGATTACAGATATTTGTATTTAATTAAAACTTTTATTTCAAATTTTCCAGCACAAACACTGATAGATGTTTGCCAAACAAAGCAATACAGTCTCACAATGAAAACAGACTTAGCATTAAAACTTCTGTGACTTTGAAACTCACATTCAAAGAAAATGCAACTGGCTAGTGGCAAATTAAGGTTTACCTTTATGCTGTTTTCAAATCATAGACCCCTTGCACACATTTTTAGGACCATGTAAAATTTCTTTGATTCACCTTCCTGATTGTATTAAATTACAATATATAATAATTAAATTATATCCCTCGTATAATACAACAACACTTGTTAGAGCGTGTTTTAAATTTATAGTCAGTAAGCAAAGAAACAAAACATATGAACCAATAATGGCAAAAACTGCCCAATTCAGATCATTTCAACCATAAAAGGCCACTCAAACGTCTGTCATTACAACCCACCAATATCAGTCAATATGCACAGTCTCTGCAGAAGTAAAAGTCATCTGAATAATTCCACATTAAAGAGATCTGACTGTAACTAATGAAAAGGTTGCTGCTGCATCTAATTCATATTCAATCAATGAATGCAAAAGGAATGTTTGCTAAATGACACTAGCCAACAACTTTTCAGACTTTAAGAAAAAAAACTTTATAGTAAAACAAAGTTTAAAATACAATAGATTGTAATGTTATAAGACAAAAATCAAAAATCAATACAAATTTCCAAACCTTAAATGTAGAAAATCAAAAAAATCAGTGAAGTCAAACAGCAGTTTTAAACCCAGAGTTCTCGAAGGAATAACCTTATTATAACTATCACAGAAGTATTTTACAATATTGGTGGCCACCATTTATTAAATCTCAATCTGCAAAGTAGCAATACCTTTAGATGTTTTACCTGTTTTATTTGACTTAACTAGGTAACCAAAAGCAAATTAAGGGCATTCATATAATGCTGTCATCTACTTTGCATCTAGCCATGTTCTGAATTAGAATATTTAGATGAGATCTTAAACCTGAGTTTATTTCTTAACATATTTCGTTAAGACAGTGATGTGAACACAGGCTCTAGGTGCTTGTCACTGCTGAGATGACACCCCAACCCCGTGTGCAAAAATTAGAAAAAGGGGTTGTGGATGTCTGGATCGATTCCATTAAGACAAGATCATTTTTTAATGTAAATAATATGTTTAAGTGAATGTTCTTTCTTTCTTTCTTTAAATTTAAAACATGCTCTAACAAGTGGTGTTGTATTACACAAGGGATATAATTTAATTATTATATATTATAATTTAATACAATCAGGAAGGTGAATCAAAGACATTTTACATGGTCCTAAAAATGTGTGAAAGGGGTCTATGACTTGAAAACAGCCCAAAGGTAAACCTTAATCTGCCACTGGCCGGATGCATTTTTTTTGAATGTGGGGTTCAGTGCTGTTTCAATGAATGTGAGTTTCAAAGTCACAGAAGTTTTAATGCTAAGTCTGTTTTCATTGTGAGACTGTATTGATTTGTTTAGCAAACATCTATCAGTGTTTGTGCTGGAAATTTTGAAATAAACGTTTTAAATTAAATCCAAATATTTGTAATCATTGTAGAAGTAAAGCAGAAAGCTGTATGCACACTGAGAGTTTTGAACGGTGTTTATGGCAATTGGGAAGAAATAGCCAAATAATGGGACACTTGGAATGGCTGCGTGGGGGGGGGGGGGTTTGACCCAAACGCAACATATGCGTACCACCACCTGTTTGTTTACAAAAAAGCACTGCATACAATCCTATTTCAAGTAGTGCAGACTGCAACATTCATGGTGTTAATCAGAACTGTGTATTGTTTTTTTTTCTGTATTTTCCTTGTTTTAGCCAAAAGTCAACTGTTTGGGTTTTATCTTGGTCTGGGACCTTAGTCTTGTAGTATCCCTCACAGTAGTCAGAGAATTGTGAGTTGCTGCAGGATCTGAGCCTCATTTATTTTATTTCTGCTGCTTTTTATTGTGTGTATTTTAGTTGTCCCAGGGCCTTAGTCTTGTAGTATAAGTCACAATAGTGATAGGTTTCTGAATTGCTGCAGGATGTGAGCCTCATTTATTATATTCCAATTGCCGTTTTCTTCTGTTTGTTCTTTTTTCTGTTTGCATTTTACTTGATCTGGGGAACTTAGTCTAGTCTTGTAATATCCTTCACAATACTGACAGAATCTTGAGTTGCTGTAGGATCTGAACCCCATTAATTACATTTTTACTGCATTTTTTTCAGCTTGCATTTTACTTGATCTGGGAGCCTTAGACTTGAGGTATCATTCACAATAGTAAGAGAATTATGAATTGCTGCAGGATCTGTGCCTTATATATATATATATATATATATATATGTATGTATATATATGTATATATATATATATATACATATATATATATATATATATATATATATATGTATGTATATATATGTATATAGACTCTACTGCATTTTTATTATTAACTGACTGGATTCCTCTCTAACTCAAATCCTATAACCTGTGTTGATCTGCACAGCAATAGTTTGCAGTGCCATCTATAGATGCAGCCACCTAAAGTTGTAAATTTCAATATCAAACTTTTTAGATTTTCACAAGTATCTAGGTGAGAGTAGAGCAGCTAGTTTGCCCACTGAGAAGCATAACCCTAAGAGTGTTTTAGAGAAATTCTAGACCTTTTCCTCCAGCCCAGTAACTCCAAACCCTGATTGCACCACCCCTCATAGTTCACAAAAAAAAAAACAACTTGATGTAAACTGGCATTCTGAAACCATGTAGTAATTGTTGCAAGTTTACTGACAACTCCCTTATTCTTAAGCAGACTGGCACAGTATGTGAGAGATGTAATTACATTATGTCTTTGAAAGCAAAGCTCTCGCATACAGGCACTGATATCTCCAGTCTGACTGCCAGTAACACACACACACTACACATACCATGGATCAGACACAAACTCACATATGTTGAGACTGTTAAATGCAATCTACCCAAATAACTAAGGGCTCCCATATCCTGATCTCAGCCACCTCCCAAACATTCTACAAAGACAGCATTCCCCAGGACACATACAACATCTCCCGATGTCTCACTCTCTAAGCCTTTAAGGCAAACTGCCACACAGGTCTTCTGCATCTGTGCGCCTGACACAAAGGGAATTCTTAAAGAAGAATTCCCTTAAAAAAGAACATTTTTTTTTAAAGAAACAGGGCAGCAGAGGTGCCGGTATGCCATATCGGTGTGTACCAGCCCCAAAAAAGCTCTGATTGTATGAAACGGAGGCTAACTTGAGCTTTAAGACTGTAATGGGAGTGTCTTATCAGTCTGAGCTGTCAGCATGCAGTAGAAATAACATTGGGAGGGTCTTCCAAGCTCTAAATGATAGTAGGGTCAGGCAACTAAAAAGGCAATAAGTTTAACAGCATGACAACACTTAGGTGGGTGGGTGGATAAGAAATCAAAAATCACTGCAGTTAAACAGTAGTTTTAAACTCAGAGCTCTTGTAGCTGAAGAGGAATGTAGGTGAATACCTTCATTCGCCAAGTAATTAGCTAGATCTAATTCATATTCAATCAATGAATGCAAAAGGAATGTTTGCTAAATGACCCTAGCCAACAACTTTTAAGACTTTAAGAAAAAAAAAATCTTTGCAGTAAAACAAAGTTTAAAAGAGAACAAATTGTAATATTATAAGACCAAAATCAAAAAGTAATACACATTTCCAAACCTTAAATGTAGAAAATCAAAAAATCAATGAAGTCAAACAGCATTTTTAAACTCAAGAGTTTTCGAAGGAATAACCCTATTATAAGTATCACAGAAGTATTTTACAATATTAGTGGCCACCATTTATTAAATCTCAGTCTGCAAAGTAGCAATACCTTTAGATGTTTTACCTGTTTTATTTGACTTAGCTAGGTAACCAAAAGCAAATTAAGGCCATTCATATAATGCTGTCATCTACTCTGCATCTAGCTATGTGCAGAATTAAAATATTTAGATGAGATCTTAAACCTGAGTTTATTTCTTAACATATTTCATCAAGACGGTGATGTGAACACTGGCTCTAGGTTGTTGTCACTGCTGAAGTGACACCCCAACCCCATGTGCAAAACTTAGAAAAAGGGGTTGTGGATGTTTGGATAGATTCCATTAAGTCAAGATAATTTTTTAATGTAAAGAATATGTTAATTGAATGTTTCTTTCTTTCTTTCTTTCTTTCTTTCTTTCTTTCTTTCTTTCTTAATTTCTTTCTCATTTTAATTTTTATGAGCTATTTTGTTAACAGATAACCCACACATGATAGTTATCTATTGTCTGTTTGTTAACTAGTTAAGGGAACTTGTCCTTGGACCCATTTCAGTCAGGAATTGTGCCATATGGCAAAAAGCACATTAACAAATCAAATAACATGACTCATAGAACAATATTAGAAGTCAAAAGGAGTTAGCAAGATATATTATCTGGCATTTAACACATACACTTCCATAGCTATGTACTGAGCAGTCAAGTGCTCCGCATTTAAAGGCTCTCTTAGGTACTTTTCCACTCTTCTGCACTGAACAATGATGGCTCCGGTTTGTGAGCTCGTACACCACAAATAGAGCTAATCGGCACTGAGGTATACGAGCCAATCAAGAGATATTTTCTAGGTAAAGCAAGCCAATGAGGTAAGAAAGAAATTGGCCAATCACTACGGGACTTTCCCTTAACACAGCTGATAGCAACATCATAATGGGGTTTCGCCCCATTGCAAAACCTTGAAAAACAGTTATAGTAAAACACTTATTCTTTCGTTTACTTTTGGAACATGCTTTTTTTGCTGGAGGAGTGAGGAGAACCGGAGCGTAGTTAGGACATCGGGATGGTAGCACTTCTGCTGGGCTGGATCGGAGGTTTTGTGGAGTTTGCCTGCTTTCCTTTTGTTTTTTTGTACCAGAGTTAGTGGAGTTTACAGCTGCCTTGCTTACCTCTTTTTCTTGGTGAGTTCATGCAGGTTATAGTGAGGAATGGTAGACACCAATTTTATACTTTGTCTTACTGGAAGGAAATGAAATCTAGGTTTTTGCCAAGTCTGTTCTATTATTTTGAATTCAGTTATGGTCATTAATGCAAAACTGGAGATTTATGCTAGTTATTGTTAAGGTAATATATATATATATATATATATATATATATATATATATATATATATATATGTATATATATATATATATATATATATATGCAAAATCTGTTTGTTGTGTTAACTTTTATAGGTATTGGGGTGCAGTGTTGTAAAAGTCATACAATGTAGGTGGATGCAAAAGACTTCTTCCTTGGTGAATCATTGAGGGTTGCAGCATGTTAGTAATGCCCAACATTAGAGTTTCATGCTTTGCAGTTTCATTGTTCATTAAATGTAGGTTGATGCAAAAACATGTTCCATTAATGTTTTTGAACACATTACAGTAGCAAATTGCTGTTGCATTTTGTTTTGAGTTTACTGTTCTGATTCTAAATTTGTCCATTTGTTACATTTCATAATGTTGCATTTTCTACTCTTAATACTGAGGTCATCACTACTGTTATTTGTGGTTGTGGACTTGTATAATTAGATGTGCTGTGGTACAATATTGCAGGTATTTTGGTAAACAATGTTGCAACAGACTGACTGTTTTACTCATGCAGAATTTAATTTCAGTTGATCTACAGAGTAGCAATTTTTCTCTTGATATAGTGCAATGTACAGATGTAGAATTGTTTGTAGTGTGAAATATATAGCAGGGTAGTGTTTAGCAGACGTTTAGAGCAATGCAATATTGTAGGAAATTGTATTTATGGGCAGTTTTACTTTGATTCTGTATAGTAGTAGTTTTCATTTTAGTTTGATACTCTCTGGTAGTTCTGTTTTGCATTTGATTATTTATGGTATTGAACATTATAAACAAGTTTGATTTAAATTACAAGTTGTGTTTTTATAGATATTTTAGAAATGTATAGTGTTAATTTTTGGCTATGTACTTGAACTTCATGCTTTTGTTTGAAAGCCCACTTCAACCAGGTGCCATGGAAATGGCGCATTTTCACATAGTACGAAAATAGGGTGTTCCACATTTTGGCTGTTTGTCACACATTGTTAGGATGTATGTTCCACATTGGCCTCTTAAAAGGTTGAGAGCTATGGCTATGAACACCTGTTTTTGTAACAGTCAAAGACTGAATCAGTTGTAAATCACAGCAATCAGATATTATTTATTTCAACATTTGCATACTTGACATCACCTTTTATGCATTCTCAAGAACTATAAAGTATTGTTTCACTAAGATTTCCTCAGATCATTTATCTTTCAGTTGGAAACAGTGCAACCAAAAACCCATTGAGGATCAAGGAGTCCTTCACTTCCTGAAATCAGTTACCTTGTGCAACAGGTGTCATTTAAGTCATTCCTTCCTGGTAAACAATCACTGCTGTGTTTTAATGATAATCAACTGTCCTTAAAAGAAAAGGCAGCTATAGTAGTCAGTGAGATACTCCCTCATTTTACACTTAATTTTTATTACGTTAAGCTTTGCATGTTTATTCGACATGTGTTTACTGGGAAAGTCCAAATGAGATAATAACCCAATTTCAGCGAAGGCCTACGTAGAAAAACTTCACACTGACATAACATGGCTACAGTTAAATAAAGTTATTACAAAGTTTAATACAGAAGAATGTCATATTAACTAAGTAAAAATTTGTATTCACTTCATAAAGTGTGAAGCTATTCATACACAGTGCAAATATTTGGATAGCTAGAACAAGTTAAAAAACAACATTGTCAGCAGATTAAATGTTCACAAGTTGCAGGTCATAGAGATGATATTAAACAACTGTTTTCCTGACATAACCAACTATCCAGCAGGTCCCATTTATTATTAAAATTGTTTGCATTTAGGTGAGAGCTGCTAAGAAGTGTGTTTAAAAAGGAGTTATTTTCCAAACTTAGATATATCCCTACATACCCAGCTTTCAAGCAGGTCTTATTTATTATTGGAATTGTTTGCATTTAGATAAGAGATCGTTTGAATATGTTGAAGATGGAATTTCTTGCCAAATGTAGTCTCTATTTATTGTTTCAGTGTGGTCTAGCCAATGTGAGTGCACCAGCATTTAACCCAGGTGCAGGGTTGAAATTCACATCCTTGGACCAGAATAGTTTAACACTGCTAAAAACAAATTGCAACTAATTTCTTCTACCTCCTGCAGAAAAAACGTAAGAGGTGGATGTTAACACTGAAATTTCACATAGCTGTCAAGGCAGCTTTGATGTGCATATACTACATCATGCAGATGCAGCAAAGAAATAAAACTTAGTGTCCTACCATGTCCATTTGTGTCTTGTACCTGTGATATTATTAGTGAAGTAATCTCCAAGAAATGAACCTTCCCCTGTAAGGAGGAGGATAACAGTACATGGTATATTGGCCAAGTGTACCATTTTCAACCATAATAACAATAATTAGATTAGACTAAAATGCAATATGTAGCATTTGCAAGCAGGTTTCACCATTTTTAGCTGCTGTAGTACTGCAGTGTACGATGTAGAATGGCCTTTATGTACATGCACCACTAAGCACTTGTACCGTCTGATCCAGCTTACAGGCACTGCAGTGTGCAGGCACTAACACAGTATTACACATTTCATAGCTGAAAATTACTTTTGTATACTTTATAACAAGAGGAAGGAGGGGAAGCAATTAATAATAATTTAGCACAATCAACAAATAATCTAACAGCAGACAGTACTGTGACAAGGTGAACCTTGGAGCAGGCAGAACATTTGAAGGTAATACAGAAAAACCTATCTCCTAGCTGTGGGATTATGTTCATTAATAATGTTTTAATGCAATAACTTCCTTTTCCTGAGTAGATACCTCATCCAGATACACCTGAGACATTAGGCATAACTAGAGCCCTGAATAGACAGTGGGCATATTTAGGGCATTCAGGATGGAATGTTACTCAGAAGGCAAAATAAAGGACTGGTGTGTCAACAAAGCAATAGTTTTCAACAGGTGTAGAGGTTTGATGGTGTGGGTCAGGGAGAATAAAAAAAGTCAGATAGTTACAGCAGCATTTGCCAAACTGTTTGTTGGTATACTGGTTAGTAATACAGCTCTTCACTAGTAGAGTTAGTGGTTTGGTTTTCTGCATTTTTTCATCAACATAGAAACTTAGAGGCATTCAGTATAATGCTCACCGGTGAGTTCCTACACTTAGTCAAATACCTAGCCACCATCTGCAATAATTTGTTACAAACATAGTAAATTATTTGTGGTGGGGTTTGCTGTCACTCTCTAAATTGTTTATTTATTTTTTTATGGCATTGATGGTGTGGGTTAATGTCCGATGTTTTTGTATTCTGTGAGGGTTACTGTCCGAGTTGTTTATATACTCACCTATGTGTTGCTGCTCTGAAGCTGTTGGATCTTTGCCTGTTCAGCAAAGAGGACATTCGACAGCTTTGAAATGGCATTTTATCATTCTAGGTAATTTGTTTTGATTAGAAGTTAGGTTGTCAAAACATACATCCAGAAAACTTGGTTGATAAATGTATTAAAAGTATTTCTTGACTCAAACACAGCATCCCACCCCCACATTTATACATAGTATCTCTGTGGTCACACAGCTGTGGTAAAAAGCGAAACTTCTTGTAAGGGTGACAAAACAGCTGTCTCATCTCTACACTCATGTTGCAGGTAATATATGTAAAACCATACCAAGAACTGTGATTTCAACAAGCTGGGATTGGGAAGTCATCATTGCTGGAGAGTGGTAAATCTCTCATAACAAACCTAATTAATGTTTATCCTTAGAGTTTATATGCCATGGAAAGAACGGTCTATTGTAGAAATAATCATTTATGATGTAATTGCATCCCTAATGTTCTTTGACATTCCCAAATAACAGATCTTACTTCTATAACTTCAGGGGCACCTGCTGAAATTCTGAAAATCATAACTGAAGCCTTTGGAAAAATGGAATTACAAGTGCGATGTGCAGCAATAAATACTAACTCTGAGGTTTCCTTGGAGTATTCCTCCTACTGTGATGTACAACAATCTCAGAGATAGCAAGTGTAAATAGCAAGGGTGTGGGGATGTAGCCTCCTGTATTGTGGGATGCAGACAAGCCAATCACCCCCAGCAAAAATGCTTTAATCTTGTAACAGCGGGACCTGTAGTTCTGAGTCTCAAACTTGTGATAGCGAGTTAGCTAAAGCTATTGAAAACACAATTTAAACACTGATGGCATACAGCATGAATAAAACTTAAATGTTCCAGAAAAAGGTCAGAAATAGTTAATATAAGACTTGACAGAAAACAGTAAAATGAAAGCTCAATGTAACAACATGTGTTGTTTTTTGGAACTGTGATGCTTCTCTGTGCAGAGAATCTTAAAAAAAAGATTTTAAAGCAGGTATTTCAAAGTGGATGTGAGGAAAAGAAAGCAAGAAAAAAGATGAATGTAATCACATCTGATATATTAGCCACTTTTAGTCTTTCATTTAAGTAATCTCATTCAGTATAGTCTAAATTTTATTTCATCTGCAGAGTACCTCCTAATGCATTTCTACAACACTTGGACCAGTTTGTTTGATATGTATCAATAGTTTTTCAGTTCAGGTGACCTTTATAATAAAACATATTAAAGTACATTTAAACCCTAAATAAATACCATACATTTTTACAAAAAGGAACTGTTTATATATTTTAGCTTATCTACTTTGTTGTGATAGGGACACAGGAATCTTAACATCCTGCTCCCCAAAGCAAAACAGAATTATATTGTCCTCTCCACAAGATAAACAGCAACCAAACATCTCAGCTCTTTTTTATGTCCACGGATATTAAGACAGGCAGCTAAATTTAGACTTGAATGTTAGTAACCACAGTAAACTTCTGAATCCTATCCAGTCAGTCATAGTTTTGGAAGTCTGCATACATGAGTTACAGGACTCAGATGCACTAAATCCCTCACATCAGTAGCATTTAAGCAATCACAGGTTCATAGGTTTGTGAAAAGCTTAACATTTAGTGGCCTTCAAGAACCGTCATAGCCCCTGCCCTTGTTGAAATGTATGTACTTCCATATATTTGTAAATATTTGTTTTGACCATGTAAAGGGAAAACCAGTTTTTGAAGGTAAAAAAGAATTTTTCCCAAAGGTAAAGAAGACCATGGGTTATAAATCTTTGTTTTTTTTTCTATTGTTTATGGAGTTATTAAAGTCCATTGGTATTCATTTGTATGTGCTACCTTGTACTAGTTCCTTCTAAACAAGAAGTTTCAAACAGAGGTTTTTTATGGCTCAGAAAAGAAGAGGATATGACATTGAGAAGAACAGATCCTTCAGTCTTCCTGAGTAACAAAAGTTGATATGCCATTCAATCCTCTTAGAAAAAAATCTTTTGTTTACACTGACTAGCTCAATCGGGTCTATATCATATGAGCAAATCGCACAAATTGCTAACGCTTATAATATCGAACGTACCGGACCTCGAACTTTGCAGCCCCCCCCACACCCTCCGCTAAATATATATTCCAACTTTGAGATCACATTACAGTGAGAAAAAGGGCAAATATCCCATTCTTCACTGTACCGCAATCTCAGAAAAAGCACTTTGAGGTCCAGTACGTTCGATATTATGAGCGTTCGCAATTTGTGTGATTCGCTCATATGATATAGACCCAGCTCAATCAGGCAGTTTATAAGGAGATTGTAAATGGGAACACTGTACTATCTGATTACCTGGACAATAAGATAGGCATAAAGTAAGACAATAGTCTCCATGGAGTAGGTCTGGCTCCACTGCACAGAGTAATGGAGCACTGACTCAGACCTAGGCGACCAGGGTTCAATTAGTGAGAACTAAGCAGGGATGGGAAGAAATGATGGGGTATGTCAACTTACCTCTCCCAGGTGGTGAAGAGGGCTGTATGCACTTGGGAAGGCATTGGCTAGTTGTCATTTCCCTAGTGGAGACCAAGAAAACAACCTCCTGTGCTTTGGGTGTGTGGGGGAGGGGCTAAACAAAGGGAACACCTCTAGTGAAAATGAGGGAATCTCCTTCATATGCCTCTCAATTGTACCTCATTATGAGGAACGTTCCTCATTTTGAGTGTTAAAATGTCCATGTTCCTCATTTTTCCACATTGAAAGAGTCTGTCACACATTCAGTGAAAAGAATATCTTCCAATGATATCCATGGGAAATAATACTGAATCATATTAATTCATCTAAAGAATGCTTAATAAGTATAAAGTAATACATTTTAATCATCCTATGAGCTTTCTAGTTGAAGCTGTTAGTAATCTGTTAGTATGTGTTCCACATTTTGCCCATTTGTTCCACATTATGAGAGGCAGTGTTCCACATTCTGCAGATGGAAGGTTGAGAGCTATGCACCTTCACAGTCAGTCTGCTGCATAACGCCACACCCACATTACATCAACAGTGCACATTACACTGATAGGAGTGGGATGTAAAATTGAAATCATACCCCACCCCAGTTGATTGTCTGAATGATGGCCCATCCAGGTTAACCTCACCCTGGTGATGGTTGAATGATTGAGTTGATTCAATGGAGGGGACTGATGATCAATAGGCAGTGAAGGGGGGAGCAAAGTGAACAAAAGAATTACCTCCATTGAGTGCAGTTCTTGTTAGCATCACGTGGATTGTACTGAATTTCCTTTTTACTACTGTAGCAGTCTATTGGTTAATCTCTGTAATTGCACCATGGTCCGTTTTAAGATTTCATCTTTACTGATCCTTCCTCAGTGCTGTTATTGGAAAGGGATACTTACATCCTAAAGGAGACAATGTTCTGTTTATTTAAATTTATAGCCAAGCTATTAAGTTTAATGAACAGCACAGTGGCTGAGTAAGTTGCATTGTCACTTTACAACAAGAGGTTCTGCAGTTTAATTCACAGCTAAAGGGCATTCTTTGTGGAATTTGTTTGTCCTCCTTTTGTTCACATGGCCTTTCTCTAGGTAGTCCAGTTTCTTCCCACATCTCTTAGAAATGCATTAGGTGGACAATTTCCACAGGGGTGTGTCTGTGTGTGTGTGTGTGTGTGTATACGTGTGTGCATATGCGTGTGTGCATGTGTGTGCACGCGCGCACGCGCGCGTGTGTGTGTGTGTGTGTGTGTGTGTGCGTGTGTGTGTGTGTCTGGTATGTTTCCATGATACGGAAAAAAAACATGGCAATCTACTTTTGTTCCCTCTTTGTCCATTAAACTGTTTGGTTGGTAGAGAATGTTCATGGAGTCACTATACGAGTCAGCTGCAAGTCAACAGCATTAGCTAAAACTTTTAAATACATTTGTAAGTTGTGTCCTAACCTGTCAGTAAAATCAATACACTGGGTAGAAGACAGTGCTCTCTATTTTTCAGTTATCTGCAAATTTAATGAGCCAAAACTCTTTGTCTACATATGTGCATGAAAAAAAAAAGCATACCAACAAGTAGAGGCCCAGGTATGGAGCTTTGTGGCACTAGCTGGATACTTTGTCCGGAGTATTGAGTTTAATACCTGCCCTTAACAACTGGGTTTTATTTAACAGCCAGTTTTCAATTCAGCAGACAGCATCAACACTAACTCCAAGCTTGCAAAATTTGTTTATGATCTCTGTGTGAAACAGTGCCAAATGCCTTGGTAAGATCTAAACAGGCTGTATGAATGAAAAACCTAGCATTCACGGTTACTTTAGATTAGTCTATTAACCTGGTCAACTTGGGCATCCTGAGGCAATGTAGAAACTGCCTCGTACACAGACAACCCTTTCCTCTTACCTCCCAACAGTCAGACGTGAGAGATGCAGTTATATATCCAAATTGGAAACCATACACTCTCCAGCCAAGAATGGAATAGCTGGTCAAGAGGAGAAGCTCAGCACTTGCACCACACCACGTGGAACACATAGCCCTCCAGAACAGATTCCAGCACTGTCTTCACATAAAAACACAAACCACTCACCCACCTTCATGGAGGCTCTCAACAAAAATCTACCCAAACAGCAGAGACCTCCAAGGCAGAAATGCACTTGACCACCACAACACAACACTAATCACGAGACATTATACAAAAGCCACTCAAGCCGTAACTCCTTGAGACACATAACTCTCTTAAACAGTGTGCCACTCAACCAAAGCCCCTAAGGCAAAACAGCATGCCCAACACACTAGTCATAGGTGACTCGATAGTGAGACTATGAGTGTCCCACTCACCAGGTTGAATAAGAAGAAAGTAACAGTCAGCTGACTGTCAGGTGCCAGGATCTGCCACATAATGCATGCACTCAGGTCACTCAACAACAGATACAAATATGACTCTGTCATTGTACATGTGGGTTTGAATAGCTTGAGAAGTATCTCCCTGGACAACATGAAAAGAGACATGGAGGAGCTCTCAGATTATGTAGCCCAGGCAGGTATGACCCTAGCCCTAAGCAGCATTCTACCATCATACAGAATGATACCACAGTACAAGCAGAAAATGATTGATTTCAACAATTGGCTAAGTTTCTGGTGTCATTCTAAGGGGATGCAGTATCTGTCTGCCTGGGATGACATGATTGTCAAACCTCAATGATTTGCCAGAGATGGCCTGCATCTGTCACCCCTGGGCTTCCGGGTACTGGCCAAGGCTCTTGCCACCCCATAGTGCCTTTTCTAGGTGGGTTCCAAAGACCAAATTATCACTGTAACAACTACAAACAAATACAGTCTGAGGGTCATGCTGCTCAATGTTAGAAGTCTAAATCTCAAAATGCACTCCCTCGAAGCACTCCTTAAAATGGAGAACATCGACATTTGTGCTGTAACAGAGACCTGGTTCAATGCAGCAGAAAGCACCCCTGCACTCCCAGGCTATAACTCATTCCACACCTTTTGGCCCTAGAATTTGGACCAAAGCTCCAAAGGCATTGGTGTTTCCATATTCATAAAGGATGCACACACCTCCAGACTGGTAGCCCAACAAAACACATCAGAGATACTTCAGGTGCAGCTAACATTCAGTAAGACAGCAATTCAGGTCGTAGCCTGCTATAGATCCCCGACCATGTCCCAAGACTCACACTCCACATTCCTAAGCACCCTGAAGAATACTAGGGTGCAACCTAACACTCTCATACTGGGTGACTTCAACTACCCCTCCATTAACTGGGAAAACTACTCATGTACCAATAGACTTGCCCAGCGTTCCCTGGAATTCATTAATTCCAATGCCCTGGACCAGCTCATTCTTACCCCCACTAGAGGTAGCAACATCCTTGATCTGGTCATTACTAACATGGGTGACCATTGCTCTACATCAATAGTCAACTCCTCCCTGGTTCGATCTGACCACAAACTAATCACCTTGCAAATCCTCATCCCCCCCCCCCCCGCAAATGGAACCACCATGAAAAACTTCTCCAAAGCTAACTTTGGGCTGCTAAAAACAGAGGTGGCTATCTTCACGCCACCCATGCAAATGGAGAATAGTTGCATGACCGCCGAATCATACACCAATGCACTGCATGAACACAACTTCACAAGTGCATGGATCACACCATACCCAATAGAACCAAGATGCTCTCCTCCAAAAAAAGGAAGCCAATCTGGTGGTCCCCTGCCATAAACAAACTCTACAACAGAAGGAGGAAACTGATGCAGAATAAGGTGAAGTCCCAAGATTGGAAAAACTCCTTTATCAGCCTCAACAAAAAGTTGAGTTCCCTCATCAAATCCTCTAAAGCTAGCTATGAAAACAGAATTGCAGCAGATAGTAAAGACAACCACAAGGCCTTCTAAAGTTATGTGAAGAATCTCCACGGCAATACCCAGATTTGCTCTGAGCTACTGCACAATGGTACCTCCTATAGACAGCCAACAGATATTGCCAATATACTGACCAACAGATTCAGTGCCAACTTTATCCCTCTCCCCCCAAAGGACCAATCAGAATACCAGCAGATTGCCAGGCACCCAATATTACTGCTGCACAGGTTAAAACAGCACTGTCCAAGGCCAAGAATACAGCTTCTATGGAACCTGACAATATCCCTAGCTGTATTCTACATGAACTACACAGTGAACTGGCACCTCACACATGTGCCCTGTTCAGTCATAACCTCTCCTCAGGCTTTGCCTCTATCAAATGGCGCACTGCTACAGTTATCCCTCTCCACAAAGGAGGAGTGACTACAGACCCTGGGAACTGTCGCCCCTTTAGCCTGACAAGTCTGATATGCAATGCTAAAAGCATCATTATGGACCTAATAAATAAGGATATAGGGAATCTCCAAACTCTGGATCTCACTCAGTTTGGTTTTGTGAAGGATAGATCATGCCTGCTCAACCTGGTCGACTTCTTTGAGTCAGTCACCAGATCTGTGGATGAAGGCAAGGTGGTTCAATACAGCTTACCTTGATCTGGCCAAGGCCTTTGATACCATTCCCCACTCAGGAATCATAGAAAAACTCACTAAGCTAGGCATCAACCCCTATATCATTAGGTGGGTTGCAAACTGGCTCACAGATAGAACCCACAGTGTGAAAGTAGCTGACTCCAGGTCAGACTGTTGACCAGTCATGAGTGGAGTCCCACAGGGTTCAGTCCTGGGTCCTCTCCTGTTTGGTATCTACTTCTCTGAAGTCCAGGCCAACACGAAGGGACTCTGGCTGACAAAGTTCACAGACGATTGCAAGTTGGGAGCTATTATTAACTCCCCAAGTGATGTTGACATCCTACAGAAAGGCCTCAATGAGACCAACCACTGGTGTCAGAACCATGGCCTTAAGCTCAATGCTAAAAAATGTGTCGTCATCCCCCTTGGGAAAAACCCGGTTTCCTTGAATTACCACATTGATGGTAGTCCACTGAACACAGAAGGTATTATAAGAGATCTAGGAACACAAACTGACAACAACCTCTCTTTTGACCACCACATTGCCACTGTGGTCAGAAAGTCCTTCTATGTGGCACATCTCATTACTAAGAGTTTTACACCCAGGATGAAAGAGGTCATTATCTCATTCTACTCTTCCCTCATTAGGCCAGTCATCGAGTACAATGCCCCATTTGGCATGTACCTTATTAGACACCTGCAACAACTGGAGAGGGTGCAAAAGTACCTCACACAGATGATCCTAGGCCTTAAGCACTTGTTCTATATGGACAGACTCAAAAAAACTCCAACTATTCTTTGTCTCATATCCCCTGGTTAGAGGCAATCTCTGCTTGACTTACAAAACCATGTCTAACCCAGCTCTGTTATAAATGGTACATCTAAGAAAATCCCAATCCCTCCGCACCACACACTCCAGAGACCTCAACCTCATTACCACAATCAACAGAACATGCTGGAAGGACAGGTTCATAACCCAGAAACTGCCCATGCTATGGAATAGACTTCTCATACATGTCAAACAGAGCACCTCAATGGCCTCTTCAAGAGAATTCTTGATGAGTGGATGGGAAATAGAAAATTCATCTTAGTGATCACTCCAGTGGCTCTACTCGATAGATGCACTGGAAACTAAGGTTGGGTGGCATGATGCCGGGTTAATTCTATGGGCTAGGCTTGTAAAGGCTCCAGGGCCACCAACCTAGTACACTCCTATGAACCTATGAACCTATGATCATTTTTCCATATTTTCAAAAGGCTTAAAATGTGTATCTTCTAAAAATTTGATTTGGTAGATACCTTTACTGAAACAAAACTATTTATTAGGAAACTCAAGTTGGCAATTTATTTTACAGACAAAGACTGTGGAGCCAATCATGAAATAATCAGTAAGGTAGGTGATATAAAAAAGAAGAGTGTGTTTAACCCACCCTTCACACCCCACCCTCATTGTGTTGGAGAAGGCTATAATAGATGATATATGCAAGTTACAAGTCAGATACAATGCCAAAGGTTTGAATTACTGAAATTTAAACAAAGGGAAGAGAGATTTATTTGACAGGCTTAGGAAGGATCGAACTATATGTATCATGAAACCTGACAAGGGAGGGGGCATCATTTTATTTGATGTTCTTGACTACTCCAGAGCCATTTACGATTTATTAAGAGATAGTGTAACTTATGTACCAGCATCTATTAATAATGTCAATATTAGTTACCAAAGAATTGATTCCTTTTTAGAAGAGTTTTTATTGGAAAAGGAATTTCTTTAGACACGGACAGTGTCTTGAGGGTTAAGAACCCTGTCATAGCTACAGTATTTGGTATCCCAAAAATCCACAAGAATCTGGGGAAGCCACCCTTTAGGCCAATAGTTGCTGAACATGGATCTAAGACCTATCCTATTGATTTAGTCTTAGATGGCTTAAACCAATTTATAACAAGGTAAACCATCTTTTAATAGACTCTTGGGATTTTTTGGGGAGACATAAGGATGAGCTCTGGTCTAAAGAAACCACTTTTTTGACCATAGATGTGATTGACTTCAATATTTTTATAACAGCCTCATCAGACACACATTATTTGACAGTGATAAGATAAACTTAATTAATGATTTAATGGCTCTGGTTTTAGATTACAGTTTTATCTTCTTCAAAGGGGAGTATTTTAAAGAAATTAAGGGAAAAAAGTGTGCAAATTAACAACAACACATATAGGGAGAATCTAAACTCCCTTTCTAAGTTAATGAACAAACACAGAATTTTAAATATTGAAAATACTTATCTAACAGAATGTATTTTAAAGGAAATTGTGCCCAAAGGGCTGCGTGTATATAAGTATCCAAACAACGTTGTACCAGGTTCCTTCTTTCATAAGGAACTTATAGAGGTTTTTAACAAATGTGATGTTTTATATTAGAACCTGTACTGCGAAACAATTTTTACTGAGTGCATCATGTCTTGTTAATAAACGTTGGCCAGAAAGATATACATTTTCCGTTTCTCCGTTTCTACATTGATTTTTGGTTTTGGAGTATTGATTTTCACCACTTCAACTTGATTGCTTTGAAACTTCTTATACCATCACTTAGTAGGAGGCTGCTTGCCTCTGAAAAATGTAAGCAGTTTTGAGCTTGCTGGGTGCCTCTGGTGTTAGAATTACATGAAACGAGACTGATTTATCGTCTGATCTTACCAGGGAGGACATCACACAGGGGGGTGGGGGGTCAGGTGCAACATTCTCCCATGTCAGTGAGTACTATGTCCGAGACATTTGAGCTTTTTGTGGGTGTGCTGACTAACTGCTCCAGAGCATTTGCATTGACAACGTCCAAGAACCTCTGAGACAGTATATTTGTGGTCATGTATATTTTCCAGTCGATGGTAGGACAATTAAAATCACCAACGAGTAAGATGTTGGCCTTCATGGAAAGTGAGTCCAGTAAGTCCAGGTATGCGGTATGCCTCTTCTGTTTCATGGTGGGGAACTTAGAGCTAGCTATGATGTGGTAGGGGTCTTTGCCTATAGTTAATTGGACATGGACTAGTTCAAGAGAGTCATACTGTTTGACCACTCTATAGGTGTACTTATCCTTAATGAAGATGGATACACCTCCTCCTTTGGTTCTTTCATGCTCAGTTTGTGGTCTGAACTTATAGAAGGCATTGAAGCCGTGCAAAGCTGGGGTGCTTTCCATGCCTTTGAACCATGTCTCTGTGACTGCACAGAAATTAGCATCTTCCAAAGTGGGTAGTTCTTCCAAGGAGTGCAGTTTCTTGTTTAGACTCCTAGCATTAAGCTGCAGCAACAGATTCACAACCAATGAAATTACAGGCAAATAACACTGCAAAGTCTATGCCGTAATGACAAGTAAAGATATCTGATTTTCAATTCACATTTGTAAACATTTGCAAACCTACAACTCCAAATTGTAAGCTTGAAAGCTCTTATTAAGTTATAAATCGTTGATTGTCAATAAAAAACAACCTTAGTTAAGTCAATAAAAATCAAACAAGTAACTACTTGGCACACTGACACATGGCATGCACAATTGCAGATAATTGGGAGATGATCCATTTTCTGGTGGTTTGCTTTACAGAAAGAAACCACAGTGCCTGCCAAAATTATTTACAGACACAGGGAAACACAGAATATGAAAAGAAAGCACTATGTTTGTCTCGTTGTACTTCCCACAGCAAGACGAGCAACCATAAATAGGTTGGAAAGCACAAATGTTAATGAATACACAGAATTTAAATACATTGCTTTAAAATTCCTCATACTGAAATGAGGCTTGCATTAAATAAGTATGTCTGTTGTTTTGTCCTGCATTTCATAAAAGTCAAATTAATGGTGACCCACATTGTTCAGATGACAATTAAAGCTGGAGTCCACTGACCATTATAATAAAGCTAAGTATAAGCTTTCAGAATAGAGAGAGACAGAGCACTTTACATCAACTGTAGGGTGATGAAGGCCATAGATGTCACCAAAGGAAGGCAGGCCAAGCTTGAAGATATGCAGGATAAACAGTGGCTATAAATCATTCAAGAGACAGCATAGTGCCAACTTCCATTGCATATGTCTTCAGTTAACAGCCAGCAAGGGATAATTTATTCTGTCTCCCACTGTAACATACTTGCTGTTATAAAGCTATATGTTACACGAATTTCATGCAACACCAGCATAGCTGCAAATTTCTCTCAAGACATAGATAATCTGAAATACTTATTTATGAAATCTGTCCATACTCCCCAACATGTATAGCACAGTAATAAATGTACTTAAATGAGTTATGTAAATACAGAGTAGGTAAAACAGTGCATGGGTCCTGACAGGAATTTTAAGAGAATATTATAAAAGTACTTATACAGTCTTCCACTGAATCAGTGGTTAAATTGAGGCTGAATGGGTGAAATACTCCCCATGGAAATACATTTTAAAGTAGAGATCACTGTAAAAGTAAAATACAACATAAGGGCTAACCTATGCAACAAGCAACAAGGATCTCCGAAGCTAAAACACAAACAAACACCAGTCACAACCAAAGTGACACATAGCTCACAACACCAGTGTGCCACCCAACAACAGCCTCTAAGGCAAGACAATGTACTCAGCACTTTAGTCATAGGTGACTCTATAGTCAGGCACACTGATGTCCCACTCACCAGGCTGAACAAGGAGAAAATTACAGTCAGCTGCCTGTCGGGTGCCAGGATCCGCCACATAATGCATGCACTCAAGGCACTCCACAACAAGTACAACTACAACTCTGTCATTGTCTATATTGGAATGAATGACTTGAGACGTACCTCCCTGGACTACATGAAAAGAGACATGGAAGAGCTCTCGGATCATGTGGCCCAGGCAGGTATGACCCTAGCCATGAGTAGCATCCTGCCTTCACCCAGAATGATACCAAAGTATAAGGACAAAATGATTGACTTCAACAAATGGCTAAGCTTCTGGTGTCATTCAAAGGGGATCCTGTATCTGTCTGCCTGGGAAGACATGATCGACAAACCACGATGCTTTGCCAGAGATGGTCTGCACCTGTCACCCCTGGGATTCAGGTTACTGGCTAAAGTGCTTGCCACCCCTATAGTGCATTTTTTAGGCAAGGTTCAAAGGACAAAACCACCACTGTAACAGATACAAGCATGCAAAATTTGAAGGTAATGCTACTCAATGCTAGAAGTTTAAACCTCAAAATGCACTCTCTCAAGGCACTCCTAAAAATGGAGAACATTGATATCTATGCATTAACTGAGACCTGGTTCAAGGCTCCAGAGAGCATCCCTGCAATACCAGGCTACAACTCTTACCACACTTTTAGGTCACAAAACCAAGACCGAAACACTAAAGGTGAAGGAGTGTCCATATTCACCAAGGATATTCACAACTCCAGGCTAGTTGCCCAACACAATGCATCTGAAATTCTCCAGGTGCAACTAACACTAGGTAAGACTGCAATCCAAACTGTAGCTTGCTACTGATCCCCCACCATGCCCCAAGATTCTCACTACACCTTTCTAAACATACTGGAAAATATTAAGATACAACCAAACGCACTAATACTGGGTGATTTCAACTACCCTGCCATTAACTGGGAAAACTACTCAGGTACCAACACCTTTTCCCAATGGTTCTTGGAATTCATAAATTCCAATGCCCTGGATCAACTAATCCATTGTCCCACCAGGGGCTCCAATATCCTAGACCTGGTCATTACCAACATGGGAGATAGATGCTCCACACAAGTGGTCACCCCCTCATTGGTCAGGTCTGACCATAAGCAAATCACCCTTGACATCCACATCCCACCCCCACCCCCCAGTAAGGAAACCTCCATAAAAACTTATCCAAAGCCAACTTCATGCTACTGAAGTCAGAAGTGACAAACTTCATGACACCCATGCAGACGGGATCTGAAAGTTTGACTGCTGAATCCTACACTAAGGCACTGTACAAGCACATCCACTCATGCATAAATCGTGCCATCCCAAATAGAACCAAGATGCTCTCCTCCAAAAAAAGGAAGCCAATCTGGTGGTCCCCTGCTAGAAACCAACTATACAACAGAAGGAAGAAACTGTTGCAGAATAGAAGAAAATCCCAGGATGCCAAAAACTCCCTCACCAGCCTCAGTAAGAAGCTGAGATCACTCACAAAATCCTCAAAAGCTAGTTACGAAAATAAAATTGCCAAAGATTCCAAAGACAACCACATGGCATTCTATAGTTATATGCTCTGAGTTACAACAGAATGGCATTAAATATACGGATCCCAAGGATATTGCTAATATCCTGGCAAATCTATTTAGTGCCAACGTCATCCCCCCCTCACCCCCTAAAGGGCCCTTCTCAATACCAAAAGATTGCCAAATTCCGGTAATCACAGCTACACAGGTAGAACCCGCACTCTCCAAAGCTAAGAATACATCATCCATGGGACCAGATGACATCCCGGGCTATGTACTACATGGACTACAAAATGAACTGGCACCTCACTTAAGTGTCATGTTTAACCATAGCCTCACCTCAGGCTTCGTGCCCACTGAGTGGTGCACAGCTACAGTTATCCCACTCTACAAGGGGGGATCCACCTTGGATCCCAGGAACTACTGTCCCATCGGTCTGACGAGCCAGATTTGCAAGGGCATGGAACGCATTATCATGGAACTTATAAACAAAGAGACTGACAACCTTCAAACACTGGACCCCACCCAGTTTGCATTTGTGAAGAGCCGATCTTGTCTCTTGAACCCGATTGATTTCTTCAAATCAGTCTCCAGAGCTGTGGATGAGGGTAAGGCAGTCCACACAGCCTATCTAGACCTCGCCAAGGCCTTCAACACCATCCCCGACTCTGGAATCATAGATAAACTTACTAAGCTGGGAATAAATCCCTATGTCACTCGTTGGGTTGCCAACTGGCTTACTGACAGAACCCAGACTGTAAAAGTAGCCGACTCCAAATCCAGCTCTAGACAAGTGACAAGTGGAGTACCTCAGGGTTCAGTCCTGTGACCACTCTTGCTTGGCATCTACTTCTCTGAAGTACAGGCCAACACTAAGGGACTCTTACTAACAAAGTTCGCAGATGACTGCAAACTGGGAGCCATTATTGAATCCCCAAATGATGTGGATATTCTACAAAAGGGCCTTACAGAAACATATGTCTGGTGCCAGAGCCATGGGCTCAAACTTAATGCCAAGAAATGTATACTTTTCCCCTTTGGAAAAAAAACATGTACCCATGAATTACCACATAGGTGGCAGTACACTAAACATCGAAAGTGTGATGAGAGGCTTAGGGACACAGGTGGACAGTGGTCTCACCTTTGATAACCACATCGCACAACAGTCAGGAAATCCTTCTATGTGGCACACCTCATCACTAAGGGCTTTTCATCCAGAAAAAAGGATGTCATTGTCCCACTGTACTTATCCCTAATTAGTCCAATTATAGAGTACAATGCCCCGTTTGGTATGTACCTCACAAGACATCTGCAACAGCTGGAAAGGCCACAGAAATACCTCACTAAAAGAATCGTCCCTTAGTGTTGGCCTGTACTTCAGAGAAGTAGATGCCAAACAAGACCTGTCCCAGAACTGAACCCTGAGGTGCTCCACTTGTCAACTGTCTGGAACTGGATTTGGAGTCGGCTACTTTTACAGTCTGGGTTCTATCAGTAAGCCAGTTGGCAACCCATTGAGTGATGTAGGGATTTATGCCCAGCTTATTAAGTTTATCTATTATTCCAGAGTGGGGGATGGTGTTGAAGGCCTTGGCGAGGTCCAGATAGGATGTGGGGACTGCCTTACCCTCGTCCACAGCTCTGGAGACTGATTTGAAGAAGTCAATCAGGTTCAGGAGACAAGATCGGCCCTTCACAAACCCAAACTGGGTGGGGTCCAGTGTTTGAATGTTGCCACTGTCTTTGTTTATAAGTTCCTTGATAATGCGTTCCATGCCCTTGAAGACCAGGCTCATCAGACTGATGGGATGGTAGTTCCTGGGATCCAAGGTAGATCCCCCTTGTGGAGTGGGATAACTGTAGCTGTGCACCACTCAGTAGCCAATTCACTAATATTTTTACTAGACAAGTATTACAACAGAAGGCAATGTTATCCGAAATGTGTCTTTGATATCTTTAATGTTGGCTACATCAGGAGAGCTTCTGCTATACTAATTTAATATAAGAAGGGAGAGCATGATAAATCCTTGTTACCATACAGTGACTTCAGTTTTCATCATTTTATTGAAATATCTTAGTAATAATGCAGTGTGAGAAACATAAGCCTAGGTGGATAATCTTAAAGAAGAAGATGATCTATAGGCTTAGTGGACACTTCCAAGGACAAACCATGTATCTTCTGGTGGACCATTTATGCACTAAAACCCTCGTGCTTTTCTTTTATGAGTGTAGGGTCACTGGTAAATTCCCCAAAGTTTGAACAAGATAGACCTTTTCAAGCTTTTAAGGTAAATGGTCTGTTTATGTATTTTCAGATTATTAGAGAGGAGTCACAATGTAACTTCTAAGTTCATCTAAAGCTCAAAGCAGGTCTGTTACTATGTTTAGCAAAACTATTTTTTAACTCAAAAGATAATAAATACTGTGCCATCAATGGATTTTCATCTATAGCTCTTACTAGGTTTCACTATGAGTAGACAAAAGTGAATGCACCGAGGATTGGAATCCTGAAACTGCATTCACCAAAAATGTATTCCTGAAAAACAGTTTTTCAAGTGTTTTGCAGGGTGGTAAACCCCCCTGCATCCCCCAATGTACACCTGAACTTACACATACCATCTCCACAGTCACACCAACTTGAACAAACAGCAAATTCCTCCAGAAATGGAGTCACTTCCAGCACAACTCACTGACAGTGATTTCTTATGGAGGAACTCAGATCGTCAGAGAGTTGAAGCTTGGGCAGTTAAAGCTCAAGAGTTCAAGCTTTGTCCACCAATATGTTAAAACTCTTACCATCCATAACATGACTTATAATTTATTAAGCTTCATTTGTTAAGGAAATGTAATGCTTCAAGTGAAGTTAATTTATTTTTGCTGCAGGTTCTTTATCCTTCCTTCCTTCTTTTTTGTTAAGTGAGGCATGTTGAGAATTATTGCCCTCATGAAATAAAAACGTGGATGTTAGCAACCTTTACACCTCAAAAAACAAAACATAACACCCCTCCAGAAAAACATGAAATCCTCTAAGTTACAGTATCTCTGCACCTGTGTAAAGTAGCTGCTGACTTCCGGAGACATTTTAGATATGCAGTTTCATTTTAAATTGTGGGTTTTTCTAATATTTAAATTGCTGAGAGATATTTTTACTTAATGAGTGAAATAACATGAAGCTTTTTCATTGGAAGTTGGAAATGATTATTGTACAGTAAGGCTGTTTGTTGAGTTTGCAGTGGATTATGAGTTATAATCCTGCAAAGAACTTTTTTGAATGGTAATTTGCTGTTTTGTGTAGTTTAATTTACACCGTTACTAAACACAAAACAACATAGCTGTATGTCTTATTGCTAAAAAAGAATGGCTCATTTTTAATAAAAATAATGACTTTTGCTGTGGTTTATGTAGACACAGAGATATGAATACATATGTTTTTAGGTGTCAACTATGGCTGCCTAACAAATAAGTTAAATTGGTTAAACTATACACATTTTTATTCACTTCTGATGTAAAACAATGCTTTCCACGGAAAAAAACATCAGGTAATTCCAAACTGATTCTGCTAAGAAACACTGACTTCCTGAAAGCTAACAAGCTGAAAGTATGAAAAAACAAAACAAAAAAAAAAAAACAAAAACAAGCACCCAGAAAACAAAAGGGCAAAAAGATTTTACTTGATTTTTGCAGTGGGGTAAGTCCTCCACCTCCTAAACTTTTATATACTGATTTCATGGTCACACTAACTAAAAGGGAGAACTCTCCCAAAACAAGTGAATCATTACCAGCGCAGACTTAGAAATCACAATGGCAATGATTTCCTGTGGGAAACAGTTTTCAGTATTACGCCATTTGTCGTTTTTTTTTTTTTTCTCAAAGTGCTACTGATGTTCAAGCAGTTTTACCCCAATAAAGTGTAGGTATGCCTTCTAAACCAAAGCTGGAGACCTAAAATGTGTTTAGGCATTCCCAGAGTGCCTCACATGACTCCACTGGTTATGTGTCTCACATTACTCCGATGGCCATGTGGTGGAAATGTTCCATGCACACCCTTTTGCACTCATTTAATTGTCGTCAGTGCATTTATGATTTACTAACAAAAGAACTCACCTGAATTTGCACAATAACTGTATAATCAGACAATGGCACAATAATGAATTTATTTCTGTTGTAGGAACCTACAAAACCTGATATCATCATATGCATCCAAAGTAAGATAAAGTCATGTGATAAAGAACACCTTTTTGTATGTTATTGACACTGCTTACAAGCTCAAAGATTTTAGAATGGGAAAAAAGATGCAACGATTTTATTTTTCAGCTGGTGAAATGACATTACAGTGATAAAATACAGCTGGCCATTTTTTTCGTTTCTTGCTGCCCAGTATATAACTAATAATAACAGTGATTAATGGTTAAGAAAAAATGTCTGAATGCAGCAGAAAACAGTGTTTCTTTCTTTGCTCATTGTTGCCAACAGAATTTGTCATCAACTCAATGACCTTTGTTATTAAATTATTATATGTTAGGCTAGGGTTTGATATTTGGATATGGACATTCGGCACATCTGATTTGCAATTATTGCTGGTTCAATGAAAACGATAAGCATTTCTTTCATACACGTCTTCTGTTATAATTTGCCTGAAGAGTACAAAACGTAACCTTTCCCAGTGACAAGACATCTGTCTGATCAATTGCCTTGATGCAGAATTTCAATAAACTTAATTACACCTCTTAGATATGCTAGATCATATAATAAAAGACAAAACACTTAATATGACTAGGTTTGTACACTGCAACAATGAGTAATGTATTGTATTAGGGAGAGCTATCATTTATTTGTGTAGCAGGTGTTCTAGAAGCCTCCAGTCCTGTAGTATGGTGCAGGATAAGGTCATAACAAGAATGCAAGATATGTTGCAATAAGTGCCCTTACAAAGGCCTCTACGTTTCAGGCCATGATAACCTATAATATAAATGGAATGTGTCGTTCCATTAAAGCTATCATAAATGCAAACACTGTCCTTATTGCTCTTTGTTTTTCTGAGAAAATGTTTTGTAGTGGGCTTAGGAAATTTGGAAGGAAATACTAGACCCTGCTGAAAATAATAGAGATTGTATTTTTTTAACTTTGCAGATTCTGTGCAAACAATTTCAACTGAATATTATTCACACTGACTTACTAAACCTAATTCAACCTTGTTGCAATATAAGAAGTTGCAACTTGTATGACAGGTTGCCTTCAAGAATTCAGTCTTGCTGGTCAGTCTAGCAGACAGCAGAGAAATGAAAATTGCCGTAAAAAGATATTTATTAATAAATAAAATGAAAAGCAAAAACAACTAGAATAACCTTGTTAATTAAAAGTCTTACAAATAGTCCATGCTTTATAATGTCAATACCTAAAGCAAAGGGCTCATGCTTTGGTTTTCTCTACCTCTACTATGAAGTTTTATGTTTGAAGTACAGTATGGTAATACACATATTCACACCATATGCAAAAGTCCAGTTGATACTTTTCCCAGGTTTTATTAGGAAAATTGGCTTTTAACAGTATATCAGAAAACAACACAACATTTAATGCAAATATCTTTAATATATAGTGCATTCTGTGCAGAGCATTTGTCTTTCTATTTATTTATATAGAATAAGCAATTAAAACATTATAACATAAACAGCGAAAACACAGGTCTTCACTTTCTGAAGTGTTCATAAGGGACTGTAGTTAGGCTATTTGTGAAACTCTAAAATCTATACAGGTATCATTTGTTCTTTTCTAATATAATTGTGGAATCTTACTTTGATTTGGCAATGACTAGAAGATCACTGAAAAGGAAGAGGTGTCGTTCTTGCGTTTGTAATCCCATCCTGAGTTGTACATAGTCCGCCATAATGAATTCCCTGGTTTGACAAATGAATGACTGGACAAGGGGGCATGACTCTGGACTAATGGGTGACAGGCAGGCTTCTCTGCAATGAGAAAAATAAATATTGTTTCATCATATCATGATACTCATGCACTATTATTTTAAACATGCATTAGGTGTTTATTTAAAAGAATAACTACCATTAATCATACTTTTTACACACATACATCAGAAATAGCAGTCTCCAGTGATAAGAAACAACCACAGTATATTGTATTAAAGCACTGAAGCCCTGAAGGTCTTGCTGTAGTCAGGTTTAAACATTCAGCAGAATGCAAAAGTTCTGGTATGAAAACACCTCCCAGTCCTTTGACTAAGTTATCCACTAATAATAATAATAATTTTATTTATTTATTTATTTTACATTTGTTAACCGGGGGTGTCTGACTGAGCCGAAAAGGCCCTTTTTCAGCAGAGGCCCAGGGAGAAAATCTCCACAAAGAAAAAATACAGACACATTTAGTTATTTAGACATGATCAGTATACACACAAATTACAAGAGACATGTTTTTACAGTGGTATGCGGCACATAAACAGTTACAGTGGAGAGAACAAACAAAAAATATTAATTTTAAAAATAAAGGTAATTAATAGATTTGTGGTGTACAGCTGAAATTTGGAACATAGGTAGAATACATACATAGTACACAGGTACAGTACATACATTGTAGATTAGCCAGTGTTTGTGAGTAAGATTGAAAATTATTATCAAGTGCTCTAGATTTAGTATGTATATGTTATCCGCTTTCACTAGCCTGGGGAGCAATCATGGCACTGCCAACTTTGCTTGAGATGTTGCCTGATGAGGTGTTTAAAGGAGGCTTTGGATGATATGTTTTGAATGCTAGTAGGGACAGAGTTCCATTTTTAGCCACTGAGTGCATCTCCAAAGCTATTGCAGTTGTTGGTGACTTCTAGTAGTAGTTTGCTTGATGATCTAAGAGGCCTTTTGGCTGAGTGATGTTGTATTAGGTTTTTGAGGGCAGGACACTTATTGGGGAGATAACAGATAGAATGACAGAAGCAGAGCTGATTGTAGGTTAGGAGGTTGGGCAGTTCAAGCCAGTGGAGCTGTCTCAAAGCAGTACAGTGATGAGTTCTATATGAGCAATTTGCAGCAAAGTGGGTAATTCAGTTATAGCAGGCTCCATTTTGCTTAGTTCAGTTTTGTTGAGATTAGTCAGAATGGGAGATGCATAGAGTAGGGTGGATAGAAGTTGGGAGCAAGAAATGGCTGATCTTGTGTTGTTGGTAAGAAATGGTTTGATACAGTAGAGTGACCCCAGTTTGGCATGTACTTTTTTAATAGTTAAGTTGAGATGACTATCAAATTTTAGGTGGGAGTCTATGGTTATTCCCAATAGCTTAGCCTGTGCCACTGGAGCAATTTGAGTAGCATTTGTGGAGTAGATAGTGACTTGACTGTTAGTGTTTTTGTTAGAACTGGTTAAAATCATAAGTTGAGTTTTCTTTGGATTGAGGATAAGTTGGGCTTTGGTAAGGTAGTTTTCAATGTCAGAGAATGCTAGTTGAGTTGTTTGCAGGAGGGTGGGAATGTTTTGTGCAGCACAGATTAAGGTAGTGTCATCTGCATACTGAATTATAGATGCATGCTGTGTGGAGGTATGGAGGTCATTTGTGAAAACTGTGAATAGTAGTGGTCCTAAGATAGAACCCTGTGGGACTCCTATAGTTATGGGCAGCTGAGGAGAGAGAAAAATTTCCCATTTCACAGCTTGGTATCTGTCAGTTAAGTAGCTTTGGAACCAGGTAAGAGTGAAATTTGATAGATGACATTGGTTTAGTTTGTTTAGCAGGATTTGGTGTGAGACTGTGTCAAATGCTTTGGACATATCCAAAAAAAGAGTTGACACTTGTAGGCCTTCATTTTTGAGATGGTTTACTGTGTCTGTGAAGCAAAGGAGAGCTGTAGTGGTACTATGGGCAGGTCTGAAACCATGCTGAGTACGTGACAGGATGTTGCTGTCTAGGAGATAGTTTAGCATCTGGATATGGACGCATTTTTCTAGGATTTTGGCCAGGGGGGAGAGTAAAGCAATGGGTCTGAAGTTATTAAGTTCAGTGGAGGTCTCGCCTTTATGTATGGGTGTAACATAGGATATTTTCCAGAGTTTGGGCACATAGCTTTCAACAATTGATCTGTTTATGAGCGTGAAGACTGGGATAGCAATAGCATCTACTGTGGGTTTAAAGAAATAGCTGGGGAGTAGGTCGGCTGCTGTTGATGAGGTTTTTAGTTTGGAGAGCATGCTTTTGACTGAAGTGGTGGAAACTGTTTTGCGGGTAAATCTTGTATTAGTGTCATTTGTGTTGGGGGGGATAGTGAGGAAGGAACTGTCCTGTGATACTAAGGATAGAATTGAGTTCACAAAGTGGGAGTTGAATTGTGTTTCGATGGGAAATTTAGTGTCAGGGGTGGTTGGTTTGGGGGTAGCCTTTTGGGTGGATTTTAGTAGCTGGTTTACATTTTTCCAAAATTTTTGCAGGTTGTGTTGGTATTTAGTTTGTAATGTTGTGTAGTAGGATTTTTTGTCCAGCCTAATGCATTTTTTTGCACGATTGCGCAGTTCTTGGTACTTAGTTAGGCTTTGTGTTTCTTTGTTTTTTTGATAGTAAAACCAGACAGTGTCTCTGGACTTGAGGATTTGTTTTGTTTCTTTACTGAGCCAGGGGTTTGTAGAGGTTCTAACCTTGATTTTGTGCAATGGAGCGACAGTGTCTAGGTGTTGTAGTAATATTTTGTTGAAATATGCTACAGCCTGGTCAAGTGGGAGGGTTTTTAGGGGGGTCCAGTCACAGTTACAGAGTAAAGTGTTGAGGACGTCAGGAGATATTTTTTGTGTGTTTCTTGTGGATATATAGTTAATGGTTTTGCATATGCTTGTTCTACTACGTATAAGGTATATTATTGTGGTCACTTAAGGTGTCTGGGAGCCTGCCTGTGTGAGGGTACAATGTGGGGTTGTTAGTTAGGACCCAATCAAGGATGGATTCCCTTTTAGATTTTTTATCACATCTAGTTGGAATTTGAACTAGCTGCTGGTAGCCATGGAGATTTATTAGATTACTTGGTGGTTCTGATATACAGGTGAACCAATCAAGATTGAAGTCCCCCAGAATAAGGGTTTCTTGTGAGTATGTGGAAGAACACCAGGATAAGAAGTCTTCAAGGTTAGCAGGTGTATTACCAGGTGGAATATAGATCACAATTGTGGTGATGACCTTTTTAGGGTGAAGTTGAAGTTGTGAGATAAGTATGTCCCAATTATTATGGGAGGGATAGGAGTTTGGTAATTGACGGACAGTTAAGTTGGACTTGTGCAGTAAGGCAGTTCCACTCCCTTTACGAAGTGGTCTGTCTTGTCTAATGATATTGTAGCTTCAAGAGCAGGAGCACACTCAAGCAAATCTGCAATCTGCGGCTACCACTCCACCCATACAGTATAAGAAGGATGTCAAGCAGAATGTAATTGTAGGGAGAACTTCTGAGTTAGCTATGTTTTTATTTAGCCAGGTTTCTGTTAAAGCAACTATGTCTGGGGAGTAGTGTGCTATTGTGGCCTGGAGTTTAGGTATTTTATTTTTGATACTTCTAATATTAAAATTTAGCATTAAAAGATGGTTGGTTTTGCTGCTGTTGTTGATTTGCCCAGGGATGAAGAAAGTGGGGGTATGTTCTGACATTTGTGTTTGACAGGATGGATTTGGGCCTGGGTTGGGGTGGATATCCCCGCTTATGGTGAGCCTGGAGTTAAAATGGTTATATAGATGTTGGAGTTTGGTGAGGAGTGTGAGAAAGTATTGTGTTTTTTTGGAGTAGGAATGAGAGCATATGTGTTTAGTTCTGAATTGGTCCGTATTGTAGTTCTTGAATACCTGTGGGCAGATATTATTATAATTTGTGGTGTCTGTATACGAGAGTGCATAATGTAGTGTTGTGCTACTAAGTTTAGGGATATTGTTAGAGTGATAACTTGTGGTGTTGTAAAGAATTATGAGAAAACAGACTAGACTTCGTTGTGTGATAGTCATGGTTATAAAGTTTAAGTTGTTTCTACGTGGGGGGTCTGAATAGGAATTATAGGGTTTCACTATATGTGGATGGGGAAGTAGTGTGGGTGATGTAAAAAATGCCTAGTGGGAATGAGAGTGATTGGTTGTATTTTGTGTGGAGCAAGTTGGTGTAGTATAATGTGATATGACTTGAGGAGCTGTGATTGGTGGAGGTGATGTGAGGGTGAGCTGTGGGTGTGATTACTATAAATGTAGAGGTAGTGGGAGCGGGAAGTAATAGGGGCCAGGGCAGGGGAGCGAAGAGAGCCCGAGCGTTAGCGAGGGCAAACGGAGAGGGGCAGAGCCAACCAAGACAAGAAAAAAAAATAAGTATTACTTTACAAATCTGAACACTTTAAACAAATTCCTGAGGTCTAATGGCTTACCGGCAAGCAGAATGTAATTGTTGAAGAGCACTTGTGTCCTGGTGGAAGACTAGAAATTTAAAGATGGCTCCATGCTCAGCAGGATTCTAATATAGACTTTGTATTGGGGTAGGGAGATAGCACAAGGGGTGTAAACCAGGTGGAATGCAAAGAAACCAGAGAGGCAATCAGTGGAAATCAGTGAAGGCCTCAGAGGGGGTAAGTAATAATTCAAACTACCCGTAAAGTGAAGGAGAGAAGAGACAGCAAAGTTTATTAAGGTTGGGAGTGTGTCTTCGCGTTGACTTGCCGATTAGTAACCAGTTTGTGCGCAGATTAGAGTAGGGAGATACATTAGCAATGAAGGGGAATGTATAGAGATGCGAATAAACAGGTGGGCCTCCAAGTGATACAAACTAAAGCAGAAAGCACTGAGAGGTCTGCTTGATGGTTAATTTAGTCACAGGGATGTGAATTAAATGTATACTGTCTATTTGACAGTTAGGATTACTGTACTAGCGGGGGGGGGGCACAAGGCTACAACAGTCAGTTTTATTAGCAAGCTGAGAACTACTAAGAAATACTGCTAATGTAATAGCTTCACTTTCATAAAACATACAAGTAGAATGCCTGGGTGGACTGACCCTGCTCTTGAGGCTCAAAATGTATATCCTTATATAGTTTGTAGTACTGATTCCTTCTTATACTCTATGGGTGGAGTGGTAGCCGCAGATTGCAGATTTGCTTGAGTGTGCTCCTGCTCTTGAGGCTCAAAATGTATATCCTTGTTTAGTTCAGATTTGCTTGACTGTGCTCGTCAAGCAGAATGTAATTGCTGAAGAGCACTTGTGCCTGGTGGGAGACTAGAAATTTAAAGATGTATAATAATAAATATATATATATATATATATATATATATATATATATATATATATATATATATATATATATATAATTTTTTTTTTTTGAAAGTCATGTCAAGCCCAACTAAAACAGAAATGGCTGCTATAGAAAAAAAGTTTGCCTTTAAGCAGTGATTTTGAACCAAAGCATTTTATCATTTGTTCATCATGAGAAGATGCTACCATTGTATCATTGTCGGTGAGGCTGATGGGAGGAGGGACGGGGAAATGATGACAGAATGTTAAGCAGTAGTGTTAAGGAGGCCTAGTTAAGTCTGAAATAAGTGATCTAAACAGTGGTAGTCAGTTGCACAACTGTTATCAGAACATTTTATACTGGTTTTGCTTAGTCACATTTGTCAATACACAATAACAGCTCATGGCATATCATGCTGGGAAAATGCAAGCTCTGTGGTGACTGAGTACAATAAAAATGAACCGCTGTCTTACCTGTCTCAATTAATACAAGCAGTCCTAAACTGCATTTAAAATGTGTTTGTTTTAAAACAGACTGCAACAAAAAACAGACTCCCTTTTTCCAATATAACTTAGATAGTTATCCATCAATCTGTCTGTCTGTCTACGAAGATAGTTGGATAGCAAGCTATATTTTATGTGTCTGTGTGTTTGTCTGTTTCTACTGATTCCTTCATACAGTATCCTAAATCTCTGTTGATTCATTCACACAATATCCTGAAACTTTTATCATAAAACTCTAGCAACATAAATTACAACTACTAATCAGATCTGGAATGCAATAACTTTATTTGGTGGGGACTGATAGGATACAGCCTCTGCATGCCAGCATGCTGTCTGGCAGTGTCTGCCATGCAAGCACAGAACATAATGCCTGCTGCATGCAGAATGGCGAACCAATACTAAGAGTAACATTGCTAACAGTAACTGCTCACACCCCTGGTGTTCGAAGCTAATATTTCTAGATTGTAACACCTTTCCATCAGTTATGCCGACTTCCTAGAAGTTAACCAACCCAGCTTCAACATGAAAGCCTTGCTTTAAATTTCACACAGATCCAACAGATGAACAAGATGACATCTGAGTATCACATCTTCTTTTATGATTAGACAACAGCACTAGTGCATCTTTACCGTATGAAGCAGAGCTTGATTATGTGTACTTTCACTCAACGAAAGTCATCCGGCTTTAGAACTCAACGAGAATGAAAACAATGAAACAAAAATGAGATAAGAAAGTGTAAGCCAACAAACCTTGCCTGGCTCCTCCCAAAAAACAAACAAGTCAAAGCATACCCAAAAAAGCTGGTGATATACAACATTCTCCAGTTTTAAAATGTCAATTTGTTTCAATATGGCAATGTTATGCCTAAATGTTCATGTCCTTAATACTTGTAAGGCATGAAGAGTAATGCTAGGGACCACCATATGCACTTTGCTGTACTAGTTATTTTCTGCATCTTCTCCACTCTAATGGATGCACATGTGCACACAGAAATTAAAGTGCAGCTGTATACGTAAACCTACCATAGCAGTCAATGTTCAAATGACCACTGCAGTAGTAGCCTAAGCTATATGAGATCATATCCTGCATAGGATGTAACACGTGGCCAGTTTTTCAAGGCTTCAGGGCACCTTTCTTTGCTAGCACAAGCTGAAAAATGTTGAAAAAGACAGGTTTGGACGCCATGCATTTCAGAGCTTTCAGGCCAACAGAGTGGGAGGCCAAGCCCTGATAAGACATAGGTGGAAACAAAAAAAATCAATATCTACAACCTGGCATAAAATAGCACCAAAAAACAAGGGTAGTGGAAGGAGGAAGTAATACTTCAAGCATCAACTCTTGTGGGAAGTTTACTTACCCAGCTGTACAATGTTCTTCTTATTGATCACTGCTGCAGTAGCCTGATCTATATGGTAGATTACCATAGCTTAGAACAACAGGGAGGTGGAAGGGGATTGGGGAAGGGTCCAGAAGACCCTGGAAAATGGTCCTAGCAAAAGCCTGACCTAGACCTGAAGAAAGAATCTAGCTTGTAGTGCTTTGTAAAAGTATATACAGAGGACCAAGCTCTTGCTTCTTGAATACTTCTAGAGTCTAATCCTTTCCAAAAATCCATAGATTAATCCACTTTCCTTATAGATGAATTCACGTTCCTAGTAGACTATGTCTTGACCCTGCTTGGAAAATTTTGTTCTGGTGGGAATAACAAAAGGTAATAGCCAGAGATAATTTGGAAATGGTCTGCTTTGACACCAGTTGCCCCCTTCTTCTTACCTTCATAAGAAAGAACAGATGATTGGAAGTTTTGAAAGATTTTGTTATGTTATGATAGCACCTGAGTTGTCGGTGGACATCAAAGGTATGAATTATCCTTTCTCCCTCATTTTGGGGTTCAGGAAAGAACACAGGAAGATAGATAGTTTGGTTTAAAGTAGACTCAGGTATCACTTTAGGCATAAAAGAAGGATTAGTTCTCAAGGAAACCTTGTCTCTGTGGAATGCCTTCCTCACCACAGTAGACGCACGGTGGTCGAATTCGAGGTCACAGTCAACTTGTGTTCACAGGTCTCTCACTACTGAATTGGTACTTAGGGTATTATTGTTTATTTTATAATCAGCAGGTCATTGTATTTACCAAAGCAATGATGATGATGATGCATTTTTTAGCATTTAGTTTAAGACCATGGCTTTGGCACCAATCATTGGTCTGTGTAAGCCCCTTTTGAAGCATGCTGACATTGCTAGGGGATTCAATGACAGCACTTCATTTGCAGTCATCTGCAAACTTGATTAGCCACAGCCCCTCAGTTTTGGCCTGAACTTCTGAGAAGTATATGCCAAATAGGAGGGGGCCCAGCAATGACCCTTGTGGGACACTACCAGTGACAGGTCTGCTGGCAGAGGTAAAGTCTCCCACTTTGACTGAGTGTTGCCTATCTGTGAGCCAGTTTGCAACCCACATGACAACATAGGGGTTGATATTCAACTGGATTAGCTTGTCAATGATGCCCGAATGTGCTATAGTGTCGAAGGCCTTGGCCACGTCAAGACAGGCTGTGTGCATGGCTTTGCCCTTGTCTATGGCTCTGGTCACATTCTTGAAGAAGTCCACCAGGTTTAGAAGGCATGACATCCCTTTGACAAATCCGATCTTGGATGGATTCAAGATTTGGAGGTCACCTATATCCTTATTTATGAGGTCCATGATGATTCATTCCATTGCCTTACTGATGCGGCTGGTTAAATATATGGGTCTGTAGTACCTGGGTCTGTTACTGAGCCAGCCTTGTGGAGGGGGATAACATTAGTTGTTTTCAATTCAGTAGGGACAAAGCCAGTACTCAGGCTGTAGCTGAACAAAGTGCTTAATGGACTAGCTAGCTCTTGTTTTAGAACATTAAGAATGCAGCCTGGAATTTCATCTGGTCCCATGAAGGCTGTGTTCTTAGCCTTGGAGAGAGCATTGATGAATTGCTCTTTGTAGATGCAGGGAGGAGGAGATGATGAAGACATGGATTGTGTTATGCTTGGGGGGATAGGGGGTGAAATTTTAACCAATCCCGTCTGCTAGCAGGTTTGCAATTTCCGCAGGGTCAGTGCATGTGCGATGCCATCCACAATTAGTTCAGCACACATCTGAGTCCTACCTTTTAGATTATGGACATAACTAAAGAAAGACTTATAGTTATCCTTGGCTATGGTTGCAAAATTTTTCTCATAGTTGCTCTTTGAAGATTTTACACATTGTCTTATTTGCTTGTTTAGGCTGAGGAGGGTGCTCTTCCAGTTCTGGGATCTCACTTTTGTATTTTTAGACAGCAGATTCTTTCACTTAATGTATAATTTATTAATGCTAGATGCCCACCAGGATGGTTTGTTTTTTCTTGAGGATCTTGCTTTAATCCTATCCAGCATGGCTGTGTCTATACATTTGTGTAGGTGTTTATACAGGGCATCAGTGTATACCTTATTAAAGCCGTCAATACCACCTGTGGAAACTGGAGCTTGGAAGTTGATTACACTTTCCCTTATGAAGGTATAGTATTGCTACTTCAAAAAATGACTGATTTATGGTTGGATTTAACCAGTGCAGGCCCTACACTTGTAGCATTGCATCAGTCACTCATATTAATGAGGACCAGGTCTAGAATATCGGAGCCACTTGTGGGGTGGTGCACTATTTGTTCCAGGGCATTTGAGTTAACAAAGTCCAGAAACTTTTGTGCAACTGATTTTGGGCTCGTATAAGTTTCCCAATTAATAGAAGAAGGTTTTCCCACTGATAACATTGGCACATTATGGAAATAGCCTCAGAGACAGAGAATCCCTAACAGGGAGATTCAAATATCATAATGTCCTTGGAGTCTGATTCGGAAATCTGAGGAGAAAAACCTATATCTGTCCCATCACATTCCTCTACAGATTCAAATTCTTGAATCTCTTCAGGAAAAGAAGAATCTGCCTTTCTTTTACGAGAAACCACTTGATAAAAAGCGTCAATAGCCTGTACAAGACCTTGAGCCAGACTTAATAAACTACTCCTGCCCAGTGAAACTGGAGCAGGGGAACTACATGTTTAGTTTTCAGTTTACTTTTTACAGGAAGGATAGAACAGACAGGATTTTTAATAGCAGCAGCAGCACCAGCAGCAACTTCCTCAGGGATGGGCACAACATTCTGGTTAAGTAAGGGCACCTTCCCTGCCCCTTCCCCCAATACCAACATTGAGGGGTTCTCAACAGCTGCAGAGAATATGGTTAACCCCCCATTCATAGTGGTTGTATGGGCAACATCAGAGGGATCTGGGGAAAAAGATGAGTGGTCTGAGGAAGCAGTTGTGGCCACAGCAGTTACCCATCTGTGACTGAGGCATATTGCTAGCATGCTGTGATGGCAAAGGCTGGTTAGTTAGCTCTTTCTTTTTGTGGCTGGCAGAAAGCATGACAATGGGACAACTAGTTTGTTCCATGGGCAACCTGAAAATGGTGCCTCTTTCCCAGGGAAATTAAGGAATAGAAGGTGTTACAAATGTAAAGGTAGTATAAAGTCACTTTTCCCAATAAAAACAAAGTAAAAAGTACTCTAATACACTTTACCAGCCCCCCCACAAAACAATTTAAGCAGAGTTTATCCCCAGAAAAAATGTTTTTAGAATGTTGAAATCAACTTTTAAAATGTCAAACACAAAAGTGCGCTCCAGTTAAAAAGTACAGCAAAGTCAAGTGTTAGTCAATAAAAACACATATTGCTCGCTTAAAATGTACTTTCCTACACAGAAAAATACATTAAAACACTAAAACTAGTATATGGAAGTTTTATCTCCAAAGGGACCTTATCTGCTCAGCAATGGAACAGCACAAGCCAACTGTCGATCCTCTGAAGTCTGGAGAGGAGCGCTTGTTTCAGTGGCAGGAAAGCTTTGAAGGACTCAGTGGCCAACCCTGTCTTTTTAGTAAGGTCAGCAATGGTTTGGGTATGTGGAAGGTGCCCTGAAGCTTTGGAAGCTAACTGGATGTTATCTCCTGTGTAGGATATAGCCTATACAGGAGGATACAGCAGTGATCAATATAAGTTCATAGGTAAGTACTAAGCTAGCTGCCTTTGTGGGCCATTTTAAGCCAAGCCAATTTCCCTTTCAAACATGAGGATCAAACCCTGTACTTGTTAGGTACAGACCTTAACCATTATGCCATCCTCCATCCCCAAGACCATCTAGCTCATATTCACTTCGTTGCACTCTTTCTTTTCTGTTATCTCATTTCTATTAAATGCACGTGCAGTTAGACAGCCAGAGGGGTTTCTGTATACTGCACACCTACAGTGAAACATAACTAACACATTCAATGCCGATTAGTTCAGTACTTCCCTAATGTTTGTTATTCTGCTTTCCAAATAAAAAATTACAAATAACTTGCATGCTCTTTTGTAAAGTTATATATTTGCCTATTCTGTCATTGTCAACTTGATGCAATTGTTCTAATCAGCTTCCCCTCTAGATATTTTCATAACAATTTGCACAAGTAAAACATCTCTGGAATGTACTTTTGTGGCTGTGTGCAAATACGAAACAGAAGCTAACTGTCTTCTCAGTATTCATAGGATCTTAACTTCAGAACAGGTGGTGTGTAGGTGGGTGATTGTTTCAAAAGATGCTTTAAGCATTACTCTCTCTAAACTATTACCAACAAATTCTACTGAAGTTACTCTAAAGAACAGTTTCAAAAGTAAATAAAACACAAAAAGACTGTAACAAGAAAGACAAGGAAATAAAAATAACGTGAATTGTGAAACATGAGGAAATACTTTTTGTGAACTAGCAAAGCAAAGAACCAGAATGAGCTACTGTGGTTCATGCTGTTTGACACAAACACAAGGTATAAATATTTGGACCGGCAAGTACTCACTTGTGTGCTCTCTAATGCACATTTGATAGTTAAATTTTAGTGTTACTTCACTTTGTCACTCTGCTGGCTTCTATCAGTATAAGAGCATGCATATCACGACATCTCAGACAAGATATAAAGAAGTTACAAAAGGTCATAATGCTGTAACTAACCAGTTAGAAAAAAAAAAATAAACAACTAATGAAACCGTACTGCACTCACACACTAGGTAGCATAATAACGAAACAATTTTCTGCAAAAGAATGACTCATTAATACTGACTCAGTGGCTGACCTAATTTCTAGCATTACTGTTTACCAAAACATTAGGATACAGCAAATACACACACATACACACACATATATGTATATGTATATATAGGTTATTCCTGTTTACATAAATGATTTGGTATGTAGCTGCTGAAATTCCTTTGTTAAGACCAAGACTAATTAGTTCACAGTTGATGTTGTCCTAGCTCACACTATGTCAAGAAAACAAGCAAGCAATAATGCCCAACAGGGTATGTGTTACTGTGTAAATAATGCCCACCTCTACACTGCTGGAAGAACCTTATTTACACAGTAACACACACCCTGGATGGTATTATTGTCCTTAGAGAATGGGCTGTCTGTACAAGTGTTGTGTTTTTACTTCCTTATTTTTTTTTTTACTGTCCGGTTCGATTCTCAGCTAGAGTATCTTCTGCGTGGAGACATGCGTGAATGGGCGTACCTTCGTTGAAGGTTGTGCATCAGGCCTGGCAAGCCGGTACGTAAAAATCAACTGCCAATCATTAGCGGACCGGAGTTCCGCTGTGGCGACCCCTAACCGAGAAAAGCCGAAAGACACAAACAAACAATTTTTTAAAAATATTTTTGCTGTAAAATAGTTCCTCCACCTAATGTTTCAGTCTTGCTATAGTGTATGTAAACGGTGTCAGAGGAAGTATTTTACATCCAAATATAACATTTTCAAAAAATATCCAGATATTTACTTCATTTTTTTGTCCTTCATTTATAAAATATGTGCTTTGTTGTCAGTTACTGGGGATTAAAGTCACTATATAATGACATACAACTGAATTTTAGGCTTTATTTCCTTTAGAAAATTCATACTAGCACAAATCCTGTTATTAAAGCAGCTTTGTAATTTTATAAGGGCGATATTTAAAATCTGTTCCTGTTTTGAGGCGTTGTTCCCCCATTATTTAGGCTTTATCCAGATATCTTGAGTTCAGGGTCCTAAGGCTACTGATGTTTTTATTTAGGAATCTCTCCGAGATCTTTCAAGCTAAATGATGTTTACACAAATATGTCCCAAAAGGGGCATTATAGTCAATAATGGCTCTGACAATGTATGATTAAAGAGAATTAAGACTTCTTTACAGCTAGATGAGATGATGTTGGAAGTCTGATAAACCAGACAGAAGGTTTTCTGAATTAATGTACAAACATGATGGTCAAAAGGTAAGGAATTATCAACGAGTATTTAGAGCCCATATTACCGTGACTAACTGGAGATATGTGTCACCTACACGGGAAGTTGTGGAAATGTTTTGTTTACCATAATGAACTGTTCTACATTTTTCACAGTTACTTTGAGGCCATTGTCCTTGCACCAATTATTAGCATAATCTAACCCATGTTGAAGCAATTGTGAATCGGTGGAAGACTGAAATACAACATCCAGCCTACAGGCATCTGCAAACTTAGATAACTATTTATTTTCAGAATTAGTACCTACAACTCTAACCATATGTGTTCTATGAGACAACTAGTTAGCTATCCACTGTACAACATATGGATCTATATCCAAATGTTCAAGTCTGCCAATAATGCCTGCATAGGGAATACTGTCAAAAACTTTGCTCAGGTCATGTACTGTGCAATCACTACATACTGACTTCTTTAAAGAAATTAATGAAATTAAAGAGGCCGGACTTACCATTGACACATCTAAATTGATGAAGATACAAAATTAAGAAATTTAGAGTATCCAGATTAATGAGGCCTATGATAAGATGTTCCACAGCTTTATGTATGAGGCTAAGAAAACTAATGGGTAAATAGTTGTCAGGGTCCATGGTTAGGTCAGCCTTGTGTAATGGCAATACAGGAATCTAACTAGCACAACAGCTTAGACTAATGAGGTTAAGTTGGGGTTCAAATAGGCTGTGTTTAGTGCTGATACTCTGGTAAACTTAGTGTTGATAATCAGTCAACCTGGTATGTTATTATAGCTCATGGATGAAGTGTTCTTAGCTTTTGAAAGTGCTGAAAAGATTTGTTCCTTAGTAATTATAGGGGAAGTCTGGGACACTGCAATGTGTGGAAATTTTTAACTGTTGGTGGAGTAAAATTTGTACTAAAGCTATCAACTAGGATATTAAATATTTGTGTTGGGTCCAACTAACTCTGAACCTTGTTAGACATTCATTCTAACTTCCTGACATAGTTAAAAAAATAGTGGTAGCTATTTTTGGTTGCAGAGTTTAAGTCCATATTCATCTATGGCCTTTATACTAATTTGCTTGAATGTGATGGTAGGTAGACCAAGATCCCTTATAAGCAATAAGGAATTTCATGCTCTTATTATACAATTTATTCATATGGTTAGCCCACCATAGAAGTTTAACTTTACATTTCTCATTATCTTTGGTGTTTTATCAATACAACTACTTAAGTTGGAGTACAAGTCAGAGACATAGGTAGCAGCTTTTGCAATGGGATCCTTTAGAGGAGAATTACACAGGAATTTAATTAGGTCATCAAGTAACTGAAAAAAAAGTTTGCTTTTGAGAAGTACCTAAACACATATGTATTTGCAGGAGAAGTGTCACCAGTTTTAAAGGAAAGGATCAATGAGAGAAGATGATATCCAGTTGTGCAAAAAGTGAACATATTTGTGAGGTCAAGTGAACATATTTGTGAGGTCAAGATGAAGGGTATTTAAATCTGTAGTAGGATGGTAAACTATTTGTACATTTGAGTTAGCATTTGCAATGTTCAAGGAAGCATTACACTTGCTGACCATTGACAGTGTAGGTCATTCAGCTTATTGACAGATAGTTGAAGTCCCCAGTATAAAAGTAAAGAAATTTCTCAGCTAAAGTGTTAAGGTAACTATTATGCTCAGAAGGGGACACAGAAGGCACTCTATAGATATAAATGAAGTGGTAATTTATCTTATTTAGGGTGATTTGGACCTCTAGGAGTTTAAATTTGATGGGCTGAGATATCACTTGTGAGGTGATGAGATGCTTGATACTCCTCCATAATCACCAATAAGTCTGAAGACATGATATGCACTATGCCCAGGAACACGGGTCTCAGGTTTGGACATTTTTTTTATTGCTAAGACTCCTGTCATCAAGTGGAGTCACTTTAATGGCCTCTCAATTAGAATTTAGTAGGTTGGTATGTCTATCAGAAAGGGACTGCCTATAGGAAGGAACTACAGGAGCAACAAAGACTTTGGCCAGAATATAAAAGCTTGACTAACAGAGGAACAAACCATCCCAGGCAAAACAGGAAGGTTTACGGGCAATCCCATACAAATATGACACAAAGTGGCCCGAGAATGATAACAGCTATACATCCAATTGTTAAAGCCGATTATCTTGACTTTGAATCTCAGCATCATTCTGGGTGATGGCAAAATGCCACTCAAGACCAGTGTCTTCTTTGCCTTGGATAAATGCATGGCAAGCTCGATCATATCCTCCTGCATTCCCCAGGAAAGAGCATCTAAGGTCATTCATCTTCTCCACATGGACCAATATCAAGTCGTCATAGACATTACTTCCTGGAGGGAGGGCATCAAAGAGTCCTTGTTATATTCCAGATCCTGGCTCCAGAAAGACAGCTAACATCATTCTGTTTTTATCCATTATGGTCAGGTGGTGTCTGTATGCCTGACAATACATTCTCCTATCATTAAAATACGAGAATTTGAGTTCTGGCACCCACAGCATTTACAACTGCAAAACTGTAAAAGTGACAGCAATATGCAGTGGCAATAAGATAATCAGGAACAAGTGGTAAATGTATATCAGAAAGTTTTAACCAACAGTCTAATGTGGTCTTAACTAGGAACAGCAAGGAGCAACAGGTAGTCTAACTCTGTAGACCCTGGAACAGTAACTCCATCCATCCATCCATCCATCCGTTCATCCATCCATCCATCCATCCATCCATCCGTCCATTCATCCATCCATCCATCCTCAACTCCTTTTCCCATTTTGCACACAGGGTTGGGGTGTCACTTCCGCAGTGATCTCAAGCCAAGGTTTACACCGCCGGGTGGTTAGCCCTGCCATGGTAGTTCATTCACATCACGCACTCACACACACACACTCTCATCTATGGCCAGTTTAGAGTGCCCAATCTACCTACTGCATGTCTTTAGAATGTGGGGGGAAACTGGAGCACCCGGAGGAAACCCACGTGACCACAGGGAGGACCTGGAACAGTAACTGCACATCAGTAACTATAGATAACCTGAATGAATAGTTCCAGCTGCAGTTATTGTAAAGCAAACAGTTTCAATGCAATATTAGTACAACTATCAGCAAAAGTGGGAAAAGTGTATCAGAAAGGTAATCCGGTGCTGTTTAGTGCAATACTGTAAGGCAGAATAGTAATAAGGAGCAGAAACACCAGTGACAAAAAAATACAACCAATAACTGACACAAGTTAATTTGTCGCTATCTACCCAGTTGCTGCAGTAATATTTTTGATATCACCTGTAGTAAATATCTAATGTATACTGTAATGTGTCTGGCAGTTGGCTTAAAGGAATAAGGAGCTGTTTCCTGGGGTGCAGAGTTTGATTCCCCCAGCTTCCATTGCCTAACTGTGTGAGTCTTAGCAAGTCACTTAACTCGACACTGCTCCTGAGCTGAATGTGAAAAAAGGTTCATGAAGATCATTACTTCACCCAGAAAACAAACACAAATAAAATAAATACCTACATGACAGCAACAAAGCACAGACATGCAATGTTACATTACAGACAGCAGAGCGATAGTGCTAATATTAGTGATGCATCAAGATGACTTGCAGTCAGTAAGTTAATAAGCTGAAAAGAGAGAATGATTTCACTGCGTGAATTAGAGTAACTAAACTGGAGCAGAGAAGACAGTGACATTTATCTACAACATGGGTGAACAGGTTGCACTAGCTGTTGTTGACTAAGGTCTTGTGGTACATTTACTGATGTCTACATCAGAATACTGGGCAAAAGGTCCTGCACACATTTCTATGCCTTGCTTCTAATCAATGTGAGATGAACAGTGTGGAATTGACTTGCCAGTTTTGCCTCATCTACACACTTCTCTCTACCTCATTGTGAAGATCTATGATAGGATGCCATTGGATAGATCAGCAAAAGAGTGCTAAGCAATCACAAAATGGCACACATCAGCTGATGGGGCTGGAAGTGCTCTAAGCTGACTGGTTGGTGTGCATCACTACCCAAATGGTCATCACAATGGCTGCATTCCCTCAGTGCTGTCTATGGTGGGAGGAAGTTAAAATAGGCATAACAGCTAGCATGGATCTATTTTACATGACCAACTTTTTAAAAAGTAGAATTTCTCATGATGAAATTCATGTGATCAGCTGTTTAAAATGTTGAACATGCAAAAAATAATATAAACAGCATTTTTTTGCAGGGAGCAAGCCACTCAGCACCACCTCCATGGGGAGGCACGCCATGCACACTCACTGCTAATTATATGTATAAAAACTGTGAGATCACACTACAGTAGGGAAAGGGAATGTCCCCACTGTATCATAATCTCAGTACAATTCATTCAACTTTTAAAAAGTCAGTCATTTGGTCTTGATTATGTGAAATTTGACTTTTCAAAAAGTTGATCTTGTAAAATAGACCCTAGTCAGCATGCCATTTGGAAAATGGTGCATTATCTTGGGCTGTTTTACAAGGCAACCCACAGCAACATCCATCAATAAATTCCATTTTAAGAGATGGATCTCATTACATAATGTGTGTTTATAACAGCATAGTAGTAATAAAGTGCAAGGCATTATCTTACTCTAGTAGAGTGAAAAGAAACTTAATAAATAAGCAGTTTGCTTGACATGGAAGAGTCTGAATTAATTAACTACAGGTGCTTATGAAACAAAGAAGAAATTAATGTAATAAATGTAATAAAATATGCTCAAGTACCCAAGTACACCTGCCACTTTATGGTCCCCAATTAAATATACATATCATAACCAGTTGGCATGTTCATCTGTCACACAGGGAGGTGATACTATAAAAGCTGGGATGTGCCTGGAGACTAGGCAAAGCTTGTATCCCCAGTCCTAGAGCCAAATCTTTGACTGAGAGAGTATTGCACGTGTGTGTCAATAGAGTTTGGAATGATGTTTCCACGTTTCAGCCTGGATTCTGTGGCAGCAGTAATGTGTGGCTGATGTGCTTGCATTAAGACTTGTCATGGATACTGTCTGAAAAGAATGAGTACTAACTCCTCTGCAGTTGCTAAAGATTCCTTCAGCTGCTGCATGGTTTAAATCTACTTCACCAGCCTGGAGAGGCTTAAGAGAGGCAACAACAAAGTGTTAAGTGGTTTAATAAGTATGAGCATTCACTGTAATTCTGAAGCAGATCTGATACAAGCAATATCACATTTGGTGGTACAAACATGACATTATAAGGACTGTGTCAGCAGCTTCATTAAGCTTAACTGCAAAAGCGCTTACCTTCTGTTACAATAAAACTCCTTGGATTGTTTTTACTACTGGAAGAATTTGTGAATTTGTGACTGTGTCTTTCATCCTGATGTCTGATTTTAACCACTGAAGGAAATAGTGACCATGCCTGCTTGTTTTGGTTATTGCCAAATTTTGGTTTGGTTCGTGCCTGGTTCATTCTGTTGCTTGTGTGCTACATTAATTCTGTTTATTTTGCTGCAAAGCAATGAATACTTTCATGTACTCGGTCATCTCTATTCTGTTACAAAGTCAACAGAAATAGTGAACTGAAACTATCAGGAGCCATAACGAGAGTTCTACTGGTGGACACCACAAGTTATTTACCCATTGAATAGAAACACCCTAGTATTACAAGCTACCACACAGTGCCTTATTGACTAGGTTTTAACATCCAAAAGCAGCAGAATTAAGATGTTGGCCATATCAGTCCGTCATTACTGACAGCACTAGTCTATACTTTATATCTATCAGCTACTGATGTAGATTGGTGCCCTCAGTGATTTACCCTGTCATTACGTTTATTAATCTGTTTACATGCCTTGTTGCTTATTCTTCATATGCCAACTCACATATGGCAGACAGGAGATTATTTTGGATCATTCCACTATTTTTTTTGGAAAAATAAATAAATACATACAATGAGGGAAATAATTTTTAGTGAATTTCCTCCACCTCTTGTAAGCTGCACCAATGGGTCTGAAGTTTCTTCCACAAGCATTCACATGCAGACAGCACAAAAAACTTTATAACACATGCTTCAGTTCTGAGATTACTGACCAGTCACGTCTGTTTTATTTATTTATTTTTTATCTGCATTAGCTAGCCGTGCTGTCACATCAGTGTTAATTTTTCCCCAGAACATTCTGGACAGAATACGTAAAACAATCTTACATGTTGAGTGTTTTAATAAGGCATTTCTTGCATTAACTAACCTACTTGCTTGGTTCAGATTCTACAAGGCAAAAGAGTTATGGCATAAATTGCTAACACCTGGGGTTAAGATCCCTGCAAATGCTTGCAGTAAGTTTTAAGCATGTCAGATACCTAGCATTTTTACTTGGCAGTCTAAAGACATTAAATATACTGCTGTTACAATCGTAAAAAAGCTGTATCAAGAAGTTTCATTTCATCACCTACAAATATATCTCATGTTTTGATTTAAAAACTTTATTTTTATTGTTTCAACATGATAACAGCAGATGTGGCAAATGGATCACCTTGAATGTGTTTCATTTGAACTTGTTCTCATGTTTTCCTTCAACGTATTTTAAAAATACTTTGCCAGATCAGGAATTGAAACTGGGGCAAATGAAAGGAATAAAAACAATGTCCCAGTCTGACTATCTCTGTCAAAACGTAGATGTGGGATCATGCTCCCTTCCCTTAACAATGGTTGTTTTACTCTCACCTGAAAACAGTGGCATATTTAAACTCAAGTGACTACAGTTTGCTTTTTTATGTTTCTGCAAAGTAAACACAGGGCAGTTTTTTTTGTTACTTTAAATATGTTGTAACAACTGACATTCATCTAGAGGTAATGTAATGTTAGAATATTGCACCATTTTAATGCATTATTATACCTGAACATTTGGTTCTGCTTAAGTGTAGTTTGCATATGTAGAAACATTTTTTCTTTGAAGTAAAACATTCAGTTCTGAAGTGCGTCACGCATTTTAAAAATGCTACTTAATAGGACATGATTTCATACTGATATTAACATTACCATGGGAATAACAGATTTAGCTATTCAACCTTCTAAATGTTACATATTAGTAACCCTTTTGGATTTCTTCTATAGACATGGAATTTAATCTTTCTATTATTTGCTTGCATCAGCTAACTATATGCTGCTCTTCTCATGAATATTGTAAATAACTTTCAACAAATATTTTATTCCAGCTAAAATGCAAGATTGTTGCTCTGTTTCATTAGGCTTAACTTCTCCTTCACTGTCTTAGCAGGAGTACATACTGTTCTCAAACTCTTAACTTCTTAACTTAAGAATTAGGGATAAAAATAAAAGCAGAGAAAATTCTCTAAGCAACTGCTCTTAAATATTGTAATTATTTAAGAAAAAGTTAAACGAATACATTATATTTACATCTTTTCTGGAAAAAAATCTGTAACTGTTGTGATTGCTACTTACGCAGAGAGAGTAATCCTCATTAACGTCTCACATATTTACACATTTTATGATGGAGGGACTAGCATTTTTAGACAAAATCAAGGATGTTCCACCAAACTGCTGATAGCTGAGAGTTGTGGTATCAGAATTAACAGGCAAGTAATGTACTTTGTTAATAATTCACTGTTTCTGTTCCATAAAATGCAACCTGTGATTTACAGTCAACAGAAAAACTTCTGTTGGCAGAGATAGCTTTCTGGATGCCTAGATTCAGTTCCCAGTACAGCACACATTTTTTTGTTACCCATATTTGAGGATGAAATGAGACAGTCATATATAATATGCACTAACATTTGTAGTGCCTTGCTCATACTCAATGAATGTTTTTTACATTTAAATCAAAGGGTAAACGTGTCATATAGACAAACTATTCAGTAAACAGTGCAAGAAAGACACAGTCAGGCTAGAGTCTTCACTGTGTAAAACCTTAAACCTACTGTAGTGCAGGCCTATGGGATATACGCAAATGAACCCGTACGGTCACAGACACATGGCTTCTAAATGTTCATGACTTTTTACCTTTGAAATCTTTATGGGTATATTCAAACTATAAATGTTGAATATGCAGTTATGTGTTAACACTACTTATCATGACAGACCACATGGGTATATCATATCTGCACTAAATTATATTTGTCAAATATAATGTAATGGCAAATGATGGACAAATTAGACTCCCATCCTTGTTTGTAATTTTTTTTTTAATTTTGTGTTACCCACTGTATTTATTTTCACTTAGGTGCTTTCTAGTTCAACTTTTTAATTTGCTTTAAATTTTAATTGCTTTTTTAAACAGATATGAATGTCCCCATTTCCTGTCTGATCTTATCTCCTCTATCTTTGTTTCCATGCATCCATCTATCCATCCACAATCCTTGTTTCCCATTTTTACACATGGGGCTGGGGTGTCACTTCAAGAGTGACAAACATCTAGTACCAATTTTTACACCTTTTTTTTTTGTTACCCTAACCCTTCTCCAGCACTTAGTGTTTCTCTTCTTTCTCCCTGTTTCTACTCTATCCATTATTCACACCCTTTGTATTTCCTAGTTCTCTTTTCTTCATCCCTCCTATCTTTCCCACCCCACAATGTTCTGCATTATCACCTATCCCTTGCACTTATGCTTGTTTCTTTCTTCTGCTTGCTCTTTTTTACATCCACTAAACAGCATCCTATTTGACTGAGGTCTTGTTACCTGCCTCCCTACAGCATCCTAGTTGACTGAGGTCTTGTTACCTGCCTCCCTACAGCATCCTAGTTGATTGAGGTCTTGTTACCTGCCTCCCTACATCATCCTAGTTGACTGAGGTCTTGTTACCTCCATCCCCACTCCACTGCTACTCAGACTTTTCCATTTACTTTTAAAGATCATGTTTAAAGTGACCAAATAAACTTTTGTTTTTACATGTAAAAATGGTTGCATGCATTCTTGTGCATGTAAACACTTTTTTATGCAAAAATAAAAGTTTGTTTCAATCTAGTTTTATAAAATGCAAGTTTTAAAAAAAAGCTTCTGAACAAAGAAATGTAAGCTATTAATGTAGTGTTTATGTCGTTGATATTAATAAACCTGTTAGGTTGGCAATTAAATAACTGTTTCACAAACATTTAACCAAGGTAATCTATTCTAATAGACCTGGTGACGTATATACTTCCTGCCATCATATTAATATTAAGGGAAGAGTCTTGCCAAAGAAGGACATAGATTAATGATTGTACAAAATAGTCCCATTATGTCACACCAGCTACCTAGCCACATTTTGCCTTTTGTAAGAAGAGTTTAAACTGGGAGAAAGCAAATAGAAAGTGATGCTGTCAGATGTAACTATGGAGGGAATTCCAAAGTGAAGGGCCTTTAATGCAAAAAGCATCTGCAGTGTGAGTGAGAGAAAAGTCAAAGACTCAATGAAGCTTGTTGTGTGAGCATTACTTCACTGATACAGCCTGTTTCAAGGTACTGTAGCAGTGTGTGCTTACTCATTTACTGAGCAGTAATAGGTCATCACCCACTGCCACTGACTGTCAGGTGCTGGTATTACCTCCTGTCTGCCTTGATTAGAAATCTATTTATTCTGTTCCACCAGGATTGCAAGCATTGCTGCTTAAGAATAAAGATATCACTAATGATTAGAAGGCATAACTTTCAAAAGTCCAGAATTCCACATAATGTCAAGATTTTGCCACATGTTTTTGTCTGTCCTCATAATATTCACTGTTTTCTGGCAAATCATTGAGGATTAAAGTCACCAAATTATGACAGACAATGGAGTTATAGACTTGGTCGAAAGAACACAATGCTTTGCCAGAGATGGCCTGCACCTGTCACCCCTGGGATTCCGGATACTGGCTAAGGTTCTTGCCGCTCCTATAGTGCCTTTTTTAGGCAAGGTCCAAATGAAAAATTCACCACCGTAACAGGAAAAGGCAGGCAAAAACTGAGGGTGAAGCTATTCAATGCTAGAAGTCTAAATCTCAAAATGCACTCACTCGAGGCACTCCTTAAAATGGAGAACATCTATATCTGTGCAGTGACTGAGACCTGGTTCAAGGCTCTAGAGAGCACCCCTGAACTACCAGGCTATAACTCATACCACACTTTACGGCCATGTAACCTGGACCGGAACACTAAAGGCAGAGGTGTGTCCATATTCATTAAGGATATCCACACCTCCAGGCTAGTTGCTCAGCATAATGCAGCCAAGGTTATCCAAGTGCAACTAACTCTGGGCAAAACTGCAATCCAAACTGTAGCTTGCTACAGATCACCCACCATGCCACAGGATTCCCACTCCTCTTTTCTTGATGTACTGGAAAATATTAGGGTTCAAACACACTAATAATAGGCGATTTCAACTACCCCACCATTAACTGGGAAAACTACTCATGTACCAACTCCTTCATTCAACGCTTTCTGGAATTCATAAACTCCAATGCCCTGGATCAACTTATCCACACCCCCACCAGGGGCAACAATATCCTAGATCTAGTCATTACCAACATGAGTGACCAGTGTTCCACACCTGAAGTCAATGCCTCATTGGTCCGATCTGACCATAAGCTAATTACCCTAGATATCCACATCCTGCCCCCACCTCCCCCCATTAAGGAAACCATGGCAAAAAATTTCTCCAAAGCCAACTTCATGCTTCTTACGACAGAAGTGGTGAACTTCATGACACCCATGCAGATGGACAATACAGTTACGACTACTAAATCCTACACAATTGCACTTTATAAGCACTTACATGAGTGCATGGATCATGCTATCCTAAACAGAACCAAGACGCTGTCCTCCAAAAAAAGGAAGCCAATCTGGTGGTCCCCTGCCATAAACAAACTGTACAACAGAAGGAAGAAACTGTTGCAAAAGAGAGTAAAATCCCATGAGTGGAGGAGCTCCCTGGTCAGCCTCAGTAAGAAGCTGCGATCCCTGATAAAATCCTCCAAAGCTAGTTACGAAAACAAAATTGCCACTGATGCTAAAGACAACCACAAAGCATTCTATAGCTATGTCAAGAATCTCAATGGCAACACTCAGATCTGTTGTGAGTTACAGCACAATGGCACTAAATACACAGACCCAACTGATATTGCCAACATCCTGGCAGATAGGTTCAGTGCTAACTTTACTCCCCTCTCACCCCCTAAAGAGCCCATCTCTATACCGGAAGAATGCAAAGTTCATGTAATCATGGCTGCACAGGTGAAAAACACACTCTCCAAAGCCAAGAACACAGCACCCATGGGACCAGACAATATCCCAGGCTGCGTTTTACACGAACTACAGAACGAACTGGCACCCCACCTAAGTACCATGTTCAATCATAGCCTCACCTCAGGCTTTGTGCCTGCTGAATGGTGCACAGCGACGGTTATCCTACTCCACAAGGGGGGAGCCACCATGGACCCCAGGAACTACCGCCCCATTAGCCTGATGAGCCTGGTCTGCAAGGCCATGGAACGTATCATCATGGAACTTATAAACAAAGACATTGGTAATCTCCAAACTCTGGACCCCACCCAGTTTGGGTTTGTAAAAGGCAGATCATGTCTCCTAAACTTGATAAGACTTCTTTGAAGCAGTCACCAAAGCCGTAGACAAGGGTAAGGTGGTTCATATTGCCAAGGCTTTCGACACCATCCCCCACTCTGGAATTATCGATAAACTCACTAAACTAGGTATAAATCTCTATGTCACAAGATGGGTTGCCAACTGGCTCACTGACAGAACCCACACTGTGAAAGTAGCAGACTCCAAATCCGACTTCAGACCAGTGACAAGTGGAGTACCAGAGGGTTCAGTCCTGGGTCTTCTCCTGTTTGGTATCTACTTCTCTGAAGTACAGGCTAACACAGAAGGGCTTTGGCTAACAAAGTTCGCAGAAGACTGCAAACTAGGAGCCATAATCAAAACTCCTAACGATGTGCACATCCTACAAAAGGGCCTCATTGAGACAGATGCAAGAATCAAAGCCATGGCCTCAAGCTCAATGCCAAAAAGTGCATTGTCATCCCCTTTGGTAAAAACTCTGTACCCATGAACTACAACATAGGCGGTAGTATATTTAACACCGAAAGTGTGATAAGAGACCTTGGGACACAGGTGGACAGTAGTCTCTCCTTTGATAATCACATCACCACAGTAGTCAGGAAACCCTTCTATGTGGCACACCTCATCACAAAAGGTTTCTCATCCAGAAAAAAAGAGGTCATTGTTCCCCTCTACTCATCACTCATTAGACCCATTATAGAGTACAACGCCCCTTTTGGTATGTACCTCACAAGACATCTACAACAACTGGAAAGGCCGCAGAAATACCTCACAAAGAGGATTACCGGCCTCAAACAGATGCCCTATGCAGACTGTCTCAAAAAACTCCAGCTTTACTCCGTTGCACATAGCCTACTCAGAGGTGATCTCTGCCTAGCATACAAAGCTATGTCAAACCCAGAGATGTTGGACATGCTCCTCTTAAAGAAATCCCAATCCCTCTGAGCTACACGCTCTAGGGGCCTAAACCTTGTCACCACAATAAACAGAACATGCCGGAGGGATAGATTCCTGTCCCAGAGACTTCCCATACTCTGGAATAAACTACCTATCTATAGCAAACAAAGCTCCTCATTAACACTCTTCAAGAAAAATCTTGATGATTGGATGGGAAATAGGAAATTCACCCCGGGGATCACCTCTGTGGCTCATCTCAACAGTGGCACAGGAAAATAATTTTCTTGGGTGGCAAAAGCCATTGTACCTTTTTGGCTGGGCTTGTATAGGCCCCAGGGCCGATAGCCTAGCACCTACCTATGAACCTATGAATCATATCCTTGATAAAATGCACACTAACGCAAAACCTGCTATTATATCAACCTTCTTAGTTTATAAAAACAATATTTAAAATCTGTCCCTAATTTTGGACCTTTGTTGTTCCATTATATTTGCCTTTGTCCACAATTCTTTTGCTGAGAAATTGAATAGTATATTGGGAGGGCATACTTGAGCACAATGAGTGGGACAGCTTTTGGTGCAGTGAACTTAGCTTGTATAGTCAAGCAAATAACTTATCATATAGTATGAGTGCAACATGGCTAAGACTCTAATCACTAACTTGGTAATGTCAGAAGTGAATGCTGGAAAGGAGACTGAGCCAAGCTGGACTCTAAGGTACTTACAAGTCTGCACTTTGACTGGAGAACTATCACAAATGGAAATAGTCCAAGAATCTGTCCACATGCTGATATATTTAGAGTATGCAATATCGTGGATTTGTTCTTACCCAAATTAACTTTTATACTCAAAGCAAAAAAATGCATACACCACACAAGGGTCACCAGCTTATCTTTAGTGCTTTCATTTTTAATCACCAAGATGTCATACAAAATGCAAAAACACACAGTAAGCTTTTTAAATACATGCAACATTTTTACACTCATCTGCTCAAGGATCCTGCAAAGCAAAGCCAAGATATTGTTCAGAGAGTTGAGGAATTTTCATATGTTTAAATAACAATGCGATTGTCACAACTTATATTGTATAATTTACCATAATAATAAATGGATACTTGTCTATTTTCAGTGATATTTGCTTTACATTTATGCACAGTGGTACACACAGTTTTTATACTCATACTGTTATAAACCAGATACATGCCAAGATGCCACATCTGACATCCTAGTGCAAAATCAAAATTAATGTCATATGTTTCATTTTTGATATAACTTTGCCCTTAGCTTAGGACAGCTTGTTTTCTACCCTAAGGATTCTTGGGGTTGCTCTGTCATAGTTCCTCTGAATGTATGACTCTCTGTAAGCACTGCCTGCATATCCACTAGAAAATACAACTGGCTAATTGGGCCACACTGGCCCAAATATTTTTAATTCTACCTAGTGATCTCAGACCACCACTGCTTAAAAGGGGTTTATTAATTTTTTGGAAGATGCCATCTTTCTTGATCAATCAATATTTCTGTATGTAATGTTATATGTATGTATCCACTACACTAACAGCACAGCTGTCCTGGATTAGAAAGTCTGCCTACAGTCTGATGATATCAAATTTGTCTCTATTCCAAAGATTGCTTCATATGTCAGGGAACCACATAATAAAAGTGTCAGTGTCAAAAATCCATTTTTACTTTAATTTACATTATGGCTTCACACCAGCAATGAATGAATGAATGAAAGAATGAATGAACGAATGTGTGAATAAATGCATATATGAACAAACAGACAAATAAATAAATAATTCCGTGTGTGTGTGTGTGTGTGTGTGTGTGTGTGTGTGTGTGTGTGTGTGTGTGTGTGTGTGGAGTGGGAGGGACTGTACTGTCAACCACATCATAATAAATATATTAACTCAAAGGTCACTATACCTCAAAGGCCACTAAGTTTTGTATCAGAAGCAACACTTGCAACTTGGAATTCTGGCTTTCATGCAAATATTTCATGAAAGTCAAAATTCAGACAAATTATGATAGACTGCCTAAAATGAGTTCCTTCCCACAACCTAAAATGTAAACTTTGTTTCTGATACAAAGCAAATACTCATGAGAAAAAGAACAAAGAAGTTTGAAAACTAGTAAATAATAACTTCTCTCAAGGACTAAAACATGAAAAAAAAAACAATACACGATATGTTAGCTGTCAGAATGCAACTGTTAACACATGTCCTTCCTCAAACAATTTTACTTAAAAAATTAACATCCAGACCTCAGAAAATAAATACTTACATCACATCACTAACACAGAATCAAGCGCTCATTGCATGCCACTCATTAAGATACAGTATGACACTGGGTGCTATTTGCAAAACTGGTTCAGGGCTAAACAGCTTGCTCTGTTCACTTTGGCATACATGCATTGCTTGACTACTAATTTGATTCAGAGACGATGCATAATCAGCATGCTTCTGAATTCAATGAAACAACTACTGAAAACTTCTAAGAATCACTTACCTCACAGTTAGGCATTTCACAAAGCTGACCATAACTGTCTAGCACTGAGTTTGCTTAGTTAAGGAAACTGATTTCTGTATAAAAATGAATGAGTGCAAAAGACAAACAATTGCCTGCATCCTTTGTAGAAATTATACAGTATAGGTCTTGCTGAATCACTGTACTAGGCAAGTTCCCGTACCGTGACTACATCACATTAATAATAGACAGTATTGCCTGAGAACATGAGTGATGCAGAAAGGCCAAATTTGCATAGGCAATGCTCATGATGTCACTGTTCCCTTATGCTTTGATGCATGCCTGAGCAATAAGCTTCCACCCTATGTACATATGTGCAGTGTGGATTCATGATTTGATTTACATCTCAGTATTTTGCAAGGCCATTTAAAATGCTGTCCTTACATCAGTGTACTCTGCAGACTGCTGCTCCCTTATGAATAGCTGTACAGAAAGAGCCTTTCCCATCTGCCACAAGAGCAGTAATAAATTCCAAAAATAAGCTAGCATGTTAGACTGGCCATAAAAATGATCTTTATAGTAAAAAGAAAAAGTTCATGGTGCTTTGATCCAAAAATAAACTAACAAATAAATAAATTAATTAATAAATAAAAAAATCTCTCATTCATATTATAAATACAACTTAAACGTATTAAGACCCTCAGTTATAAACTTAGAATTCTTCCAGTATTGAAAATAAACATAAGACTTTCTTTGGCTACAACAGGAAACTCAGAAGTAGCACCCAGTTTTGCTTTGAATGTGTTAACAATAGTGCATCTCATACTAACCTCAAAACAGTAACTAATATCCTTGCTTATAAATTCTGTTCTGACTTCATGCCTGCTACACACTTCACCCCCCCCCCCCCCACAATTTCTCCATGATTGCACCACCTGCTATCAGGTAAGCAAGCTGCTTCTGCTCTTTCCAGAACCAAGAACACAAGCTTTATGAGTGCTGACAATCTTCCAGGCTTCCTGCTTGCAGTTATTAAGCACCACAGACCCCATATCTCCTGAATCGGTTTAACCTTACTCTTTCCACTAGTTATGTACCTCAGACTTGGAGGAAAGCCACAGCTGTGCTGCTCAGTAACAGTGCCCTCACAACACTCATTGCTAGGTACAGGCCTCTCAGACTCACTATCTGCAAAGCTAAGAAGCTTACTATCACCGAAAGATATAGGTGACTCCAGACCCTTAGTCCCTTATCAGTCTGGGTTTCTTAAAAGCAAATCATGCCTATTCAACCTGGCTGATTTCTTTTTGACAAGGTCATAAAAGGTTTACATGAGGGCTGGACTGTCCATACTGTCTTTACAAACCTTGGAAAACCTGTCGCCATTCCCCACACAGTTCATGGTCTTCCAGCAGCAGTCTTCAGGTTCAGAATACATGCCAGAGCTTGTTTGAGAAAGAGGTAGTTGAATATATTCTACCTGTTGCAATTAGCAGATGTTCATGGTTCAAAGCTTGTCTTATAGCAAAAGATTACAGCAACTTTGTATTTTCAAATCATCTTATCACCTTCCTAGAGGGAAATTATACCTGACATGTGAATCACTAAATGGCCCCTTACTATTCAAATTATTTGCTAAAAGGCTTCCTAGAGAATTACAAATAAGAGGACACTCAGCCTCAATAAATATTAATATGAATTGTACTATGAAAAATGAAAACTTCATATTTCAAAAACTCCCATGATTATTGAATAACTCTCAATTAAACTCAGCCCATTAATTCATATGTTTAAGAAGGTAATGGATGACTCCATGGACATCTGTGGGATCCACAATAGGATGCAGGAGATTAAGACCCTTAATGGACAATAGGCCATCAGTTTGTTTATCAAAACTGAGAACCAGTGATTATTATCATGAATCAGCTACCAGTGGTATTATAGTTATCTGCAGGATGAACCTGTCTAGGAATCTTATTCAGGAATCGTATACAAATAATAAATAAAAAAAACATGGCTGTTGCTTAGACAGAAAAGCATGATGGATGAAACAAATAATTCAATATGAGAAGACACAGTCCAAATGGTGAGTTTAGATAAAAAGATTAATGTTCAGGCAACTGTAATTTCATGTCAAAATTGCAGTGGTTTAAACTATAACAGAAGTTTACTGCGAAAAGATGGAGACTCAGCTGGCTTTATCATTTCTTTCACTTTACATGTTTTGACCTATGTTCTAAGAAATGAAGGAAACAGTGACGACATAAATTTACAGACCAGAAAGGAAGCAGAGTTCATAACCACTGTCATGTGTTTTATGAGTATGTCGATAAAGATTTACAGCTGCAGATAACTGACAGCTGGAGCAGTAAAACTGTACAAAGGAATGCAATGGTCAAAAATGATGCAAATCTGGAAGAAAGTCTTCTGTACTAATGCATTGCTATAAAACCTAGACCTACATACTCCAGCGTGTATGATGTTTGACTGTGATATTGCAATTTATTAATTTGCTTATTCATAACACTACAAGAACTACTGCATTTTATGGTTTTATGTTTTATATGTGTTTTTACTGTTTAAACATATTGTCTGATTCCTAAATTAAGATTGATATTTAGTAAAGACCTTGTTTCTTAAAACTAACAACTTGATCAAAATAACAATTCCTGTTTTTACTTAGAGATAACTGCTGTGCTAACAATTATACTTACTGTGATGTATCCGTCCTTGTACTCTGTTTACTTTTTAGCCTGGGTCATAGATGAAAATGATTCTTTGCACTAGGCACACTTTATCTCGTTAACAGGTGTAATGCACACTAAATGAGTAAATGAACAGGGATGAGGTGATGAAAGAGCAATTGCAATAAGATGAGGAATTAAGAAAATAAGTTGTGAAAAGTTTCAATATGTAGACGTTGATGGGTACAAGCAACGCCATTTTCATATTTGTAATACAATTATTCTGACAGCATCTTTCTTGAGATTCACTCCAGAGAATTCAGTGCCAACACGTTACAAGTGACTTGAATTACTAAAACTGAGTCACTGAATCAGTTCAGCATAAGTAACAACATTTGCTTCACAAAAACATGTTAAAAAGTTATTGCCTGTCACCAGTGACTGATAACAGCTGAATGTGTAAACTTTTATAAAGTAACAATATCTGCATGGTTGATGTTAAATGGCTTGGGTGGAGAATCAAATATGTACTTAAGTTCATCCCATTTGTATTCAAGGTGCAGCTGTTCTGTTAAGTTTGTGCAATTGTGCATGTTACAAATTCAAGAACAATAAGTAAGTTAGAAATTGTAGGACTGCATCAAGTTTTATTCTTCATATACTCCATAAAAGAAACACTGCAAAAGATTAGAAGATTTTAAGGCTCTTCTTGCTTGAGAGAATGCAATTTGAAACAACACTGTGTATCCCTATAAATCTCCTTGTGTTCTTATTTACTGATACTTGGAACATAGGTTCATTTATAACTGCAGCAAAAATTCAATTGACTGAAGTCAAATTCCAGTACAAAAAAACTTGGAAATAGAATTCTCTACATTGATAGATGCTTCATTATAATGATTAGAACTTCTGAAACACTTTATTACACTTACTTCTTAATTGTTGTGTAACAAGTCTTCAGTTTCCTGTCATCTCCTTGGTTTACAGGTATACGAATCCCTAACCATGATCGAGATGTTCCAAGTTTGAGTTACAGCTGTGTGATATGGAGGAACAGGTCTGGGAGGAACAGCTGTGATGGAGCAGTGTCTGCCTGACCCCCTCTAGGATGAGGGTAGGGGAATGCACAACAGAAGTATGATCTTTGCTTAATCACTAGTATTGACTGAGGATCACTGAAGCCATTGCTTTCAGGGGAGAGTAAGGCCAGATGAATGGATGTTACTCACAGAACTTGGAGACATGCTTCAGTAGATGTACACTGCAATGCATACAACCCTGGATCTTAGTGGGCATACACAATGATGAATGGTAGTGTTCAAGGAGAAAAAAATGATCCCCAGTAAATGATGAAACTACTCCCTCTACCTCATTGCTGCTATAAGGGAATGAATTGGCCTTTGAGCTTCTGAACACCCTAGAAATGAAAAGACCATTAGAATGGTGAGGAAGATGTCCAGATAATTATGGGGAGTGGGAGAGAAAATACAGCAAAGAGTTCTTCACTTTTCCTTGCACATAACTCAGCACTCAGGCAGTATCTCAACTTATCTTCTTACATTCAAAAGGTACTTGTAATCAGTCCCATTGGGTACATCTTGGATGACTTAATAGCATAGATATAAGAAAAAAAATCAGTGAGCAGTGTTGCCATCATCTATTTTAAACATATTCTACAGACCCTCTCATGTTTGAAGCAATCACTATTTAATCAGTATAACTTAGGGCTATCGAACAGTTAGCCTTAATCCCAGATATCACACAGGTGGTCTCTGTAAAACCAAGTCCATAATACACAATAGACCAACCATAATATAAGTCCTGATAATATGGATATGCATTTTCCTAATATCTCAATGGCCAGCTTGGTAGATATGGGCATCCTGAAACAGTGGAGCAGTTGTCACACGTACTCTGACAACCTTTTAATCCTTAGTGAAACTAGCATAATATGCGAGAGATATACATACATAACTTCCTTAGAGGCTAAAATTTTGTTTACTAACAAGGTTGTCAAGAAGACACACTCTACATCCCACTCACATACCACTCACCATACAAATAGACCTTCTTATGCTAAGGCACTTAAAAAAAGAAAAAAAACTTTCTAAAAATCAAAGACCTCCTAAGCCATCTAACAGCAACATCTATCGTCAGTGGTCAATAAAGCGCATACAAAAAACACCTAACATCACACACAAGCCTACACTCAATGGTCCCCGAAGGACAAAGTCCATAAGGCAAGCAAACACTTTACCTTATACTCTTGTCATAGGGGATTCTATTCATAGTTTCATAGTTTCATAGTTTAGTACTAGGCTATCTGCCCTGGGGCATTTGTAAGCCTAGCCATAGTGATGTGGCTTTCGCCACCCCATAAAATGGTACAAAATGCACAGAATAGATTTAGAATACTGTGCCTCTGACTAGTAGTGACACAGTGAAGGTCCCCTTATATAATAGAATTAGTTTACTGTGCCCCTGTCTAGTAGTGACACAGATGTGACCCCTGGGGTAAACTTACGATCTCCCATCCACTCATCAAGATTTCTCTTGAAGAGAGTCAGTGAGGGGCTCTGCCTAACATGAACTGGGATCTTGTTCCAGAGCATGGGAAGCCTCTGGGTTATGAATCTATCCCTCCAGCATGTCCTATTCATACTTGTGCCGAGGTTTAAGTCTTTAGCTCTCGTGGTTCTGATGGATTTGGATTTTTTGAGGTGGAGCATGTCCATCAGTTCCTGATTGGACATGGCCTTGTACGTCAGGCAGAGATCACCTCTGAGCAGGCGGTATGCTACTGAATAGAGCTGGAGTTTCTTTAGTCTGGCAGAATAAGACATATGTTGGAGACCCTTGATCCTCTTGGTGAGGTACTTTTGTGGTCTCTCCAGCTGTTGCAAATGCCGGGTGAGGTACATACCAAATGGGGCATTGTACTCAATCATGGGTCTGATGAGGGAGGAGTAAAGGGGTACAATAACATCCTTGGAAATGGATGTGAATCCCTTCATGATAAGGTGTGCAAGGTAGAATGTTTTTCTAACCACTTTGGCAACGTGGGTGTCAAATGAGAGGTCGCTGTCGACTTGGGTCCCTAGGTCTCTGATTACTTTTTCCGTACTCAGTGGGTTGCTGTCTATGTGATAATTTGTGGGTACTTTGTTTTTCCCAAAGGGGATGACTATACATTTTTGGCATTTAGTTTAAGGCCATGACTCCGGCACCAGTTGTCCGTTTCTGTGAGGCCTTTTTGTAGGATGTATGTGTCCAGTGGTGTATCGACTATGGCGCCTAGTTTGCAGTCATCTGCGAACTTTGTCAGCCACAACCCTCCCATGTTTGCTTTAACATCTGAGAAATAAATGCCGAACAAGAGGGGTCCCAGGACAGATCCCTGTGGGACACCACTTGTGACTGGCTTCGAGTCTGACATTGCTCCAGCGATTTTAACTTTATGGGTTCTGTCCTTTAGCCAGTTTGCAACCCATCTAGTGACATAGGGGTTTACATTTAAGCTGTTGAGCTTATCTATGATGCCTGAGTGGGGTATTGTGTCGAAGGCCTTAGCCAAGTCCAGGTAGGCTGTATGGACTGCTTTGCCCTCATCAATGGCTCTAGTGACTGTTTTGAAAAAGTCAGCCAGGTTCAAAAGGCAGGATCTGCCCTTTACAAAGCCGAACTGGGTGGGTTCAAGTGTCTGTAGATCCCCAATGTCTCTGTTTATGAGTTCCATAATGATTCTTTCCATAGCTTTGCAGACCAGGCTGGTTAAGCTTATGGGGCGGTAGTTCCCAGGGTCTGTAGAGGTACCCCCTTTGTGGAGTGGGACCACTGTTGCTGTACGCCAGTGTTCAGGTACATATCCTGTAGTAAGGCTAAGGTTAAATAGCATTTTTATGTGTGGGTTTAGCTCCTCTTAGAGTTCACGTAGCACGCAACCCGGGATACCGTCAGGTCCCATTGATGCTGTGTTTTTAGCTTTGCTGAGGGTGGCTCTCACCTGGACATCTGAGATGACAGGGAGATTACATTCAGCTGGGATAAGTATTTCTTCTTTTGGGGGTGTGGGAGGGGAGAAATTTGCACTGAACCTGTCAGCCAGAATGTTGGCAATATCTGTGGGTTCAGTGTATTTTTTGTTTTTGTGAACTAACTCTGAGCATATCTGAGGGTTTTCGCCCTGGTTTCTAACATAGATGAAGAAGGCTTTGTGGTTATCTTTAGTGTCCTTAGCGATTTTTCTCTCAAAGTTGGCCTTGGATGTTTTTATGAGAGAACGTAGTTTTCTGCTAGTGTTGATCATTTTGCTCTGTCGTGCAGTAGCTTCCTTCTTTTGTTATACAATTTGTTTATGGCTGAGGTCCACCAGACAGGACGCTTGCCTTTGGTGGAGAGGGACTTGGATTTATTTGGGATTGCATGATCCATGCATTCTTGGAGATGTCCATAGAAAGCATTTGTGAAGGATTCAGCATTGTGGGATGTGGTATCCACTGGCCCAGTGGGCTTAAAGGATACCATCTCAGTCTTAAGAAGAGTGAAGTCTGCTTTTGAGAAGTTTTTCACTGTGGTCTTTTGTGCTGGGGTGGAGGTGGGATATGTATATCCAGGGTGATTAGTTTGTGGTCAGATCTCACTAGTGAGGGGTATACCTCCGGTGTGGAGCATTTTGTCCCCATGTTTGTGATGATCAGGTCTAGTATATTATCTCCCCTCTTGGGAGAGGTGTCTAGTTGTTCCAGTGCATTTGAATTTATGAATTCCAGGAACCTTTGGGCTAGGGTGTTAGGGCTAGAATAATGTACCCAATCTATGTTAGGGTAGTTGAAGTCTCCCAGTATGATGGTATTTTGTGATACATTCATATCCTCCAATGTCTTCAGGAAGGCTGAGTGGGTTTCCTGAGATTGGGAGGGTGGTCTTTAACATGCTACCAGTTGTATAGCAGTTTTGCCTATGGTTAGTTGCACCTGTATGGTCTCCGATGCTTCATGTGTTGCTACTAACCTGGAGGTGTGGGTGTCCTTGATGAATATGGACACTCCCCCTCCCTTTGTGGTTCGGCCCGGGTTTTGGGGCCGAAAAGCATGATACAAGGTATAGCCTGGTAGTGCTGGGGTGCTCTCAGGAGCCTTGAACCAGGTTTCAGTTACTGCATAGACGTCGATGTTCTCCATACTGAGGAGTGCATTGAGTGCCTGCATCTTGAGATTTAGACTTCTGGCGTTGAGCAGCATTACCCTTAGTTTTTTTCCATTTTTGTTATCTAAGGAGGTGGGTTTGTCTTTTTAGCCTTGCCTAAAAAAGGCACTATGGGGGTGGCAAGAGCCTTAGCCAATATCCGGAAGCCCAGTGGTGACAGGTGCAAGCCGTCCCTTGCGAAGCAGCGTGGCTTGTCCAACATGTCATCCCAGGCAGACAGACATTGGATTCCCTTAGAATGACACCAGTACTTGAGCCAATTATTAAAGCTGATCATCTTGTCTTTGTATTGTGGCATCATTCTTGGTGAGGGCAAGATGCTGCTCAGGGTCAGGGTCATACCAGCCTGGGCTACATAATCACAGAGCTCCTCTATGTCTCTTTTCATGTAGTCCAGGGAGGTACGTCTCAGGTCATTCATGCCAGCATGGACAATGACGGAGTCATATTTGTACTTGCTTTGGAGTGACCTGAGTGCGTGTGTTATGTGGTGGATCCTAGCTCCCGATAGGCAGCTCACAGTTACCCTCTCCTTGTTCAGCCTGGTAAGCGGGACATCAGTGTGTCTGACTATAGAGTCACCTATTACTAGTGTATCAGGCATGGTGTTTGGCCTTAAGGGCTGTGATTGATTGACACACTGATTTATTGAAGTATGTGTTGCATGTGTTTTGTTTTGAGGTGGTGGATTTTTGGATGTCTGCTTTGGGAGCCTCTGTTGTTTTGGTAAGTTTTTTATTAGTGCCTCCGAGTATGTGTTTGTGTTTTTATGTGTTTGGTTTGCAGTTGTGGTAGGTCTATGTGGGACTGGGTTTGCTGTGTGTGTGGTTACCATCTCCTCCTGTCTGGTCATGCCAGCCCTGAGTTGAGAGAGTTCAGCCTCCAGTTTGGCTATATAGTTGCATCTCTCACATGTATTTGTGTTTGTTGGGAGGAGGAGAGGGTTGTCTGTGTACATGAGACAATTATAGCATTGTCTCAAGATACCCAGATTAACCAGCTGAACTGGAGAGGACACCAGTATTCTACCACTGGACATGCTAGAACAGTATAAAGGAGTGCTGTGCCTTTAAGGGAAGTGGATATTCACAGTGGTGGTAGGTGGATGTAGTGCTTACTTAGTATGAGAGTGCTTACTTAGTAGAGAAGTTTTGAGAACAAGTGCTAGGCTTATAATATAGCAAGTAGTCTGATTATACTAAGAGTAGAGCTTCCTTAAGGGAAAATTTGAAGAGCAGACTTGGCGGAGCCAGAAAAAGTTTAACCTTGTATAACCAGCGCTGCGGAAAGCCGTGCAAATGCGGATTTTAAACAGGGTACTACAAAAGAGCTAGAAATGGTCCAAAACAACCAATTACTACAGCTCTTGTGCTGAGGTCACTTCTTACAGGAACAGGTAGGCTGCTCAAGGCTCTCCACTCCCACTGGTGAGCAAAGAAACTTCCTTCTATCCAAGTAAGGTAATGGACAACACAGGAACTACACCACAGCCCAGAATACAGCAAAGCCTGTAAACTGGTCTAAACTAGTCGAGGAGAGGTGGGAAAACAAGGATTATTTTTTTTTTTTTTTTTTTTTTAGATAGAAACACACAGAAAATGCAGAAACAGTAATAAATCAGTTACACAGGCTAGCACACTTTAGTGGGCAGCCTCAACAGTTAAATTAAACAAGCAAACAACAAACTTTCGATCAAATTCGACTAAAATGTAACTTTTAAGTGCAGATACCCCTCTCACTAGGCTTGACAAAGAGAAGATAATGGTCCATTGCCTATCTGGAGCTAGGATCTGTAATATCATGCACACACTAAAGTCACTGCACCACATGTACCAATATGATTCTATCATGGTCTATGTGGGTGTAAATGACCTGCAGCATATCTCATTGTACTACATGAGAACAGGCATTATGGATCTCTCTCAATATGTGTTGCAGACAGGTACACATGCCTTGCACTGAGCAACATTTGACCTTCACCTAGAATGATGCCACAGTATGAACAGAAAATGATTTTAGTAATTGGCTTAGTTTCCAGTGTTAGTACAGGGGGATCCAATATCTAACAGACCATGTTACTTTAACCAGCTACCCCCTTATCACCATTTTTAGGCAATGTCAAAATAACAAAACTAACAACACAGCAAAAAAAAAAAAAAAATCAAAGCAAAGCAGCCTTAAGGTGCTGCTGCTCAATGCTAGGAGCCTAAACAAGAAGTCGCACACCCTACAAGCTCTCCTCACTTTGGAGAATGTACACATTTGTATTTTTACCAATACGTGGCTTAAAGCCTCAGAATGTACTCTGGTAGTGCAAGCTGACAGGGCTTTCCACTCATTTAGACCAACAGCAGTATACACAGCAGTACAGACAGTGGCTAAAGGTGAAGGTTACGTTAGTAACAAATACAATTCCAGGTTAGTTAACTAGAATAAGCAATAGAGTTCATCCATATCCAGGTCTCCATAGACAAGGGTCCATACCATGTCCTGGCCAGGTAGAGGTCACCCTCTATGACCAACAAAGCTCACATCTTGTACATACACCTACTGGAGGTTCTCAAAATCCAACCTGACACCCTATTCATGGGAGACTTTGACTATCTTTCTATAGACTGGGAAATGTACACAGCCTCTAACTCAGAGCCACAATGTTTTCTGTTCTTTGTCAACAAAAAACACCATGGACCAGATAGTGCTCAGTCCAACCAGGGGCTCAAACATACCAGACCTGGTACTCATCAACACGTTAGAGCATTGTACTTCCCCCATGTCATATCCTCATTAGTGAGGTTGGATGACAAAGCTGTCTCCCGTAAAATAACAATCAACCCAGAAAACCCAACCAAACCAGTAACAGTTAGGAACTATTCTAAAGCTAACTACATCCTGTTATGTGACAGTTTGTCAAAATTTAAGGTTCTCGCAAACCCCAAGGACGCAGCTGCCTATGCAGAGTCTTTCACAGAAACCCTATACAGATATGTAAATGCTTACAGTGAGGCTACCTTACCTATCAGAAGCAAATCCAGCTCAAGCATCGAAACAAACCCCACTGGTGGAATCCTAACCATAATAGGGTATATAACAAAAGAAAAATGTCACAGCTAAAATCAGAAAGAGAAACTCTCAAAGTGACAAGAATCCTCTTATTGAACTAAACAAGAAACTAAGAGATCTAATAAGGTCCAACAAGGTCAGTTATGAGGTCAGGATAGCCTTTCAGACTAAGGACAATGACAAAGCATTCTTCAGCTATGTCAGGAACCTTAAAGTTAGCACACAGCAGTGTTCAGAACTGGTCGCAAATGATACAACTTTCACTTACTAGGGTGACCTAGCAAATCTTCTAGCTGATAAACATAGCTCTAACTTTACCCCCATCCTTCACTATCCCCTGTTAAATTCCTTCTAGAATATCCCCCCATCTATCAATGGGAAGCATGCCCAGGCATTGCTTGCTAAGGCCAGAAAAAACTGCTTCAATTGGTCCTGACAATATCACTAGCTGCCTCCTAAATAGCCTCAAACATGACCTAATAGGACAACTGGAGGCACTGTTCAACTAAAGCCTCAAAACACATAACATACCAAATGAATGGGGGACTGCAACAGTCAACCCTCTCCACAAGGGTGGACCATCAACCGATTCCAGTAATTACAGATCCATCAGTGTGACAAGTCTAATATGCAAAGCCATAGAACAAATCATCATGGAAATGATCATCAAGAACATTGGGAAACTATAGACAGTGGACCCATCCCGATTTATCTTTCTCAAGGGATGGTCTTGCTTATTCAACCTGGTAGACATCTTCGAGAGGGTCACCACCGCCTTCCTCAACTTGAACAAGGCACTCCATACAATAACCCATTCAGTTGGGAAACTCTCAGAACCAGGCATAAATCCTTACATAACTTCACTGGATTGTTGGCTGGCTCACAGATAGGCCCCAAGAAGTCAGGATGGTTGAGACCACTTCTACCAGTGACCAGTCTTGCAGATGACTGTAAATTGGGAGCTATCATAGATTCCCCCACGACACAAACATCCTATGAAAATGTCTGACACAAAAATATGATTGGAGCCAGAGCTACACATTAAAACTCAATACAAAGAAATGAATTATAGTGCCTTTTGGGAAGTTGTCCACCCAAGTTAATTATTCCATTGATAAAACATCCCTAAGAGTTGACCCGGTAGTTAATTACTTGCGAACATATGCTGACAGTAATTTTGGCCTTTGACCAACATGTAACCAAAATAGTAAAAAAAATCATTCTCTCTCATCCAAACCCCAAAGCAAGGGTATGACATCTAAGTCTAAGGAAGTTATAGTACCACTCTGCAAGTCCTTATCACACCCAAAGACCTGAACTTTAGCTGTGACATAAATAAAACATGCTAGAGAGACCAATATGTATCTTAGAGGATTACTGCACTATGGAACAGGCTACCCATCAATGTGAAGTGGAATTCATACCTGACCCCTTTCAAGTGAAACTTTGATCATTCGATTGGAAATTTGAAATTCACTCCTAATCTGACCTCCATGTCTCTGATGGACAGGGCCTGACAGTAAATTAACTAATCCCAAACTAACATACCCCCACACATACACATAATCCTTAGATACCACATTACTAACATATACCACCATATAGGTGTCCAATGTACTCGAGGACAAAACTAACTTGGGTTGCATGGCTAAGCATATAAAGTCCCTGGTGGCCAATAGCCTAGTACAAACATTCTTCATTCACTTTCACAACTACCTTGAAATGTTCATACACTCTCACAAGTAACTGCACATGCCCATACAAATATTACACATTTATCTTGTACCTAAAATTTCCATGAAAAACAAACCAACCAAACTTTACATTCTCTTCTTGCAATTTCCTAGAGTACGAGATTCATAAAATTCAGGCCCAGCAGTGTTAAACATACTTTCCCATATGAGAGCCTAAAAAGTCTCAAAATCACACTGCTAAACATCAGCAGCTTAAATGATAAATAGATCATGATAATTTAATTTTTTGCTAAAATACCCCTTTTGTCTGTATAACTATATTTTCAACAACTATCATCTTCTTGTGGATAACAGACCTGGAAAAAGAACAAGTGATAGTTATCTACATATAATTAAAAAAAATCAATATCCACCAAAGACATTACTTTAACTCCACAGTGGACAAATCCTCTAGCCAGATACTGACTGAACTATTACTAGGAAGTCACACCAAACTAAATATTGGTACTGCTTCACTAGAACATATTATTATATAACTGTGCTCTGAGTCACATCCCTGTAAAATCACAATATTAGAAAACTTCAACAGCAATACCACAGGTCCTGACAAACACTGCTCAGACAAACTGGTCTAATCTCTGACTCTCACTCAATTCTTAGGTATGCCAGCACAGAAAAATACCCCAGGAAGCCTCCACACTTGTATTTATACCCGCAGTATCCTCCATAAAAGATGTCATCTTTGCACAACAAGTTTTCCTCTGGAGAACCACCAAACATAATACATATTACAGAAATATGTTTCACAGAAATGAGAATACAGAAAAAATAGGTGGGTTATAACTCCTGCTCTTCTTAGAAGTATTTAAGAAAACCCCATACCTTAACACCTCCGGAAAATACAATAAAATGCATCTCAGACATAAAGAAAAAAGGAGGAGACCATCACTAAATCATACCCATACAAAAAGAAAGATTGGAGCACAATAGGAAGCATTTGATAACCCTAAAGTATAAAAAAGACATGAGAGATTATTACATGCCATCCTAGTCATACAAAATGTCTGCCTTGTTTTACACGTTTAGTGAGTAAAACTACCTTAAATAAGAGGACTACAATATGTCTTAGGGTTGAAGAAAGAAATTAAATAACCCAGCAATCCTAAAGTCCATAATTCAAAAAAAGGACCTATGTAAAACCAAACTGTAATCGTTAACATGTCTAGACTTAGTACCAGGCCCGCTTGTCCAGTTTGAGCACTTAAATACTGAACTTCTGGAAACATAGTTATGGAAAAAAAAAAGCATAATCTACAAAGAGCAATACAGGATGGTAACTTTTAATCTCTGTTTATCATGGCACCAGCTCTTTGACCAGACAAATCCAAATCACTGTCATTTTTATTGATAAATGTAATAATACCCACATATTTATAAGGAGCAAAATGGAGCTCAAGCTGCCATTCAGTAAACACACAGCTAAGAGCAGATAACTGCATACAAATGTAAATAAAAATATCAGTATCACTAGCCAGACCTGGAGATGTCCCTTTACTGACCAAACCTATAACAATTTTAAGCTCAGTAATAGTGACAATAGAAAGAGAAGCATCCAAGGTGGGTCAACAGGCAAATCAGCATCTTAAAACTTTTCTAGCAAATACGAATGGAGCACATTCGATAACGCATACATTTCAGTATCATGTTTACTCTGAATGCCATTTATGACTCATCATTATATGTTTCAAATGCTTAGCCAAGTTCAGAAGCAAAGGACAAAGAAATTGCTTTATTCTCTCCACATAACGATTGTTGGATATCAACAAAATTCAACAGCTCTTCTTTATCAGAAGAAAAAAAAAACATACTCCATTTGCTGAACAGCAATGAAATCATCATATTCCATATCACATGTAAGAAAAAAAGTGAATGTTCCCCTATAAATCATATCATTAGTCTAACTTTTAATGTAAATTCTATGCTGCAATAATTTAATCCTAAAAGTTTTCCATCACTGTTACCATGATGAATAAAAACTTAACACACTTAAGTTATCATGACAAAGTATATCAAAATAAATGTTTTATTCCATACTAAATACCAGGAAGGTATCTAGTTTAGGCCATACCTTTCAACCTGCAGACATTGAAAACTCAACCCCTTGCTTTTTTCTATAGAATATATGCACAAGCTTTTCTTAAACCAGCATACACATTTGATTAAGGATTCCTGGGAATTTCTCAGGAGTATTACATCTGATTTTTATGATGACCAATTCATTTTGTTTTTACCATAGATTTGATCAATTTATTTTCTTCCATTTCACATATTACTGGACTAGAATGGTTTCATGAGAATTTATTGCATTGTGAATTTTTGCGTAACAAAGAAATTAACCTGCTAGTTAAATTTATGGAAGTTATTCTACTAATATTTTTTAATATTTTAATGGGGAATTTTTCAAACAAGTAGAAGGGGTGGCAATGGGTATTTCCTGTGCCCCTATTTATGTAAACATGGTTCTCTGAGCATGGGAAAAGAATTATGTTTTTAACTCTGGTTTCTCCAGTGTTTGTGTTTTTATAATCACTTTTTGGATAATATTTGTATGGGAAAATTATCTTGGCAACTTATATGAATTTTTGGAATACATACAAGCAAGTACTTCTATTTTACATTTACTGATACCATTGATAGTGAATGTACTCACTATTTGGATGTAGTTTTGGCTAAAATAGAACAAACCTGGGACCTGGGGACCCAAGTTGACAGTAACCTTTCTTTTGACACTCTTTTGACACTCACATTGCCAAAGTGGTTAGGAAGACCTTCTACATTGCCCACCTGATCATGAAGGGATTCACATCCAGATCAGGAGAGGTCATTGTACCCCTGTACTCTTCACTTATCAGACCAATGATTGTACAACGCCCCATTCGGAATGTACCTTACCCGACACCTGCAGCAGTTGGAAAGACCCCAAAAGTTCCTCACCAAAAGGATAAAGGGGCTCAAACATATGTCATACGATGCCCGACTGAAGAAACTCCAGCTCTATTCAGTCGCATACCGTCTGCTCAGAGGTGATCTGTGCCTGACATACAAGGCCATGTCCAACCCGAATTAATGGACATGCTCCACCTCAAAAATCCAAATCCACCAGAGCCACGAGCAAGAGACTTAAACCTCAACACGGATATAAATAGGACATGCTGGAGGGACAGATTCATCACCCAGAGACTCCCTACACTATGGAACAGAATCCCAGTCCATGTGAGGCAGAGCCCCTCACTGACTCTGTTCAAGAGAAATCTTGACAAGTGGATGGGAGATCGTAGGTTTACCCCGGGAATCATCTCTGTATCACTGCTGGACAGAGGCACAGCAAACTAATGGGTATAGTATTCTCATCCTAAGGGGTGGTGAAAGCCACACACACTCTGGCTAGGCTTTTAAATACCCTAGGGCAGATAGCCTAGTATGAACCTATGAACATATGAACCTATGAACCACTGTTTCACTTCTAGTATACATTGCAAAGATACATTTTCGAATTCCTGCTTACATTTCTTAAGCAATCATGCTTTTATCAAAGAGGGGTATTATTAAAGGGTAAACAGTCAGGACAGCACGAATGACTAATTATGACAAATTATTGTAGGAGCTTGATTTCACTGCCAATATGTTTACTGAAAGGGGTTGCTCCATTAATTTTAGTGACAGAAATTTGGGGGTTGATTTAGACATCCCAATGGTAGTTGGAACTAATCTTAATTCTAATTTTATTTTTATAATGAATGTGATGGTATACAAATATAGTAACAACTTATTGAGGGGGTTATCAAACTCCACCAGGATCTGTTAAAACTCTTTCCAGAATTTGGGGAGAACCTGATTAATATTTCTTTTCCTCTTATAAATAAAAATGGGTTGCAGAGTATTACAAGGATGGATGTAATACTGTGCAACCCATTTTTATTTATAAGAGGAAAAGAAATATTAATGAGCTTTTGGAAAGACCTTCAGATAGTAACATTAACTAGGATTAGTGCTCCAGGTATTGGTTATGAGGGGAAGACAGCATGGGGCACACACAAATGTGGGATGTGCAACCAGTGTCCTTACCTTACCTAATGTCTTATGGATACTTTAACTGTAACAGCAAAGTTTTTTTTATCTAGCACAGCATTCTCTATCAGAAAAATGGAACACATGCTTATGAAATGATTATGTGAACATAATTATGATATTATCATGTAGGGGAGGCACAGTGGCACAGGGGATAGAGTTGTCACCTCACAGCAAGAGGCTCCAGGCTCAGTTCTCAGCCAGGGTGCCTTCTGTTTGGAATCTGCATGTCCTCCCTATATTCTCATGGCTTTCTTCTGAATGTGCTAGTTTCCTCCCACATTCCAAAGACATGCAGTAGTTGGATTGGACATTCTAAACTGGCCATAGGTGTGAGAGTGTATGGTCTGGAAGAACTACCACGGCAGGACTAGCCACTTGGTGGGGTAATCCTATAATCTAGATGATTGTCACTGCTGAAGTGACACCCAGACCCCATGTGCAAAAAAGGGGTTATGGATGGAATTATAATAGTATGTATTTAGTGGAGACTAATACTTTATATCCATACAAGGGATTGTTAAGCAAGTCCTTTTAAAATTTTTGTGTTGGAATAGATTCCTTTAAACCCAATTGGCAGTCCATGGGAGCCTTAAATTGGATGCTGTGACATTTTTTGTCAGCTAATGTTGGATGTTAATACTGCCCCTACTTTAAGTGAGTTCCTCTCCATTTCTAGTGTTTTAAAATTACATGCTAATAGACTGTAAATAAGATTAATAATAATGTGTGGAGTTTGTTTTTAGTATTATTGTTTATTGGATTTTTTCTGTAATGGTTTGTTTGCTTGGTCAGGTGGGTGATTGGTTGATTACACATTGCCTGTGATTCCTACCTGGTTATTTATGTTTTTTGAGAATGTTCTATTTTATTCTGATGAAGTCTCTGATTTTGGGAGACAAAAGCACTCAATAAAACATCTATCAACAATATCTTGGCTTGGTCTTTGGCATATTTTGTTTGGTTTGTTGGCTGGTTTACATGCCTCATAACCTTTTGTTTTGGGTTTTACATTACAGTACTACCATTGACATGATGGCTGAAAGTGTGATATAAGAAAGTTGATGGATTGTATAACAAATTGTATTCTCTTTTACCAAACATGACAAATGGGGCTAAGAACAGGAAATGTTTTTGTACTGCTTGTGTGACACCCCTGTACTGGTGCAGTAATAAAGCAGCCTCAATCCTCACCACTGGCAACAGTGAGGGATGTGCACAATGGGAGGATGACAAGTACACACTGTAAAGTGCAATTTCCCAGAGCACACAGAGATCACAGTCAGTCTGGGGCTGGTTTCACCCTCTTTCTCCAGATCCCCAATAAGACTCCCCACTGGCATAGCTATAGGGTTAAAATCTCAGCTGAGGGGCCAAGCCAAGACCTCCAGTACCCTCTCTGTCCAACCAGTGCTTCGCGTCCCTGCCCAAGTATCTGACACACACACACACACACACACACTTTGAGATTTGATTTATATACAAACACACAGAAACTCCTGGGGAAGGCTGGCATAGGTTTACTAGCTATGCCCCCTTCTGCCCAGACTATAAGGTAGTTATCACTGCCACTAACCCCTACTTATCAGCTATTATAAGGCCCTTACAAAGGGTGTCCAATCCTACTGTGTAATGTTACTATTATCCAAATGATAGTTTTGACCAAGTGCCAGGTTATTTAGGTATATTTAATAATAAATAATAAAAGAACAAGACAATATTCAGAAAACAAACACAGTTACTTTAGAGTTCAGAATCACAGGAAATATTTTAAAACAACATTGCAGGATGGTTTTAAATAAATACAGAAAACATCTAAACTAATCTTTACTATATTCCTATCTATATCTAAATAACTTACTTAAAGACCGGCGAATGGAGATGATGCTGATGATGACTGGATGTTTCTAGGTCAAAGACAAAATACAAAATGCCCAGTCTCTCTCTGACAGAGTTCTTAAATTAATATTGCATGTTACTGCTGGGTTAGTCTGGATGATATCACTTTTTGTCACTTGTCTTCAGTTCCCAGGCTAAACAAAAACTTAACAGAATTTAAGATCTTTGTGTGAGAAATACATATCTCTCAGATGTTTGCTCAGAACTGTGTAGCTGCTACAAAGTCATAAAGCAATAAAACCCTTTACATTTTAAACCTAGTAAGTACTTATCTCCAAGACAATAGAAAAAACTTCTCGCTCTAGACATACTATCTCCTTGCTGCATTGAAACTAACTTCTATAGCACAGTGTAAAGCACTTAATTTCAACTTATTTTCTTGAAGTTTTGTAAGTTAATCTTCTATGTTCCAGTAGGCTATGCTGTGATTACATTCTTGAAGTTCAGTACATAACATAAAGTTCTGTATAAATCATATCAATATGCACAAATAACGTTGAATTATTAACAACATTCTAGATAACTGGGCTAGCAGTATCACAGCTTGCACAAACTTTATGCTTATAGCCAGCCAGGATGTATATAGGTTGACATTATACCACCAAGGAGACCTTTCAATTCATTTACCACCTGGAGTGCCTGGTCTGCAATGTACAAAAGGGATTCTTCATGAATATGAATCCCGGCAAGTATCAACAACTCAGGAAATCATCTGAACATGAAGGTGTTCTTGAGAGTTATGAATGGATTATATTACTTTTGTTAGAAATCAGATCATCAGTTACAGCTTACTAAAAGCTACTGTTGTCCATTGCAAACAGTGAAGACATTTTAGGATAAACTAATAAAACTAAATCTTCTTGCAGTGAAAAAAATGTGTGCTTCTCAGGCGAGCAAGAAGTGAGTCACTCCTTTCTTTTTTCACAGTTCAAGTCAATGTCACACAAATTAATTAACTTTGCATTTCTGACCATATTATTAAAAATTCTTTTTGATGCTTTTTAGCTTAACTGTACTGAAATACTACATATTATTTTCTTTTCCACAGATTAATTTCAGCATTATACAGAAGACTGTTACAAGTGAGTCAAGCATTTTTAATGGTTTGTTATAATATGCCCATGACAGAAAGAATCCACAGCTGTGAAAGTGTTTCCAACCAGGAATTCAAGTAAACTAAAAACTTCAAATTGTTTAGTTCTCTAACAGTGTCAAACTTTCCTAAAATAAATTCAGTATAGCAAGGACCACCTGCATTGAGTAAAGTTGTAATTGTATAATGTTATGTGAAAGCAGAATTGACATAAATTACAAGCACTTCAAAGGTTATGCCTTGCAATGGCTTTTGTCTGAAAATTGATAAAAATGTGGGTAACAGTGGGACTGCTGATGATGTTGAGCAGTTTCTGACAGTTGTGTAACATGTGATGACAGACCACTTCACGTATTGCATGTGTATGACTGGAGCTTATCGAAAATACACTTCATCATAGATGAAATGGTAAATCGTTATGCACTATTGAGCTGCTGCTTCTGTGAGACACAACGGTGTGCACGTCAGTGGGTATAGGCTGCTTTCCTCACTGCTGTGCGACCACAGAGTTACTATACATAAGTTTGAATACAAGCCTTTAAAGTTAGGTGCTCTCATTCTCAATCTGGTTGTACAATAGATTTATAACTGACTGTATACATTCATAGGTGAATTGCACCTGATACAACCATTGGCAAGTTGGCTACCTTGAGAGGAGTCCTATTGCTTTGGAAGATGAGAAGAGCCTAAATACTTTCACAGTATACTATATTCTGCATTTTTACTTTATTTATTATTGTACATTTGTTAACCGGGTAACTCCGACTGGATACATATCCATTTTCAGCGGAGGCCCGGGGAGAAAAGCTCCAGTAGCATGACATACAAGAAATATCAAAAGAATATCATACAGAGATATAAGTTCCATGGAAACATACGTCAGGTATAGTTTAACAAATTCATTTAGTAGAGTCATCAGGTTAAGATTATACAGTAATTCAATAGTAGGGTTTGTACAGATTATAAAAAATAAACATAAAAACAACAAGTCATTTTTTTTTCTAAATTGTGAGTACTCTCAATATTTCATTACAGAAATAGCCTGTGGTCATTAAGCTTTACAGAGAAAGGAATTAGGGGACCTTTAGTAGAGAATTTGAACAAGGTATTGGTGCAGATTAACCTGAGGACTATCATGAACAAAGTCAATTGTTTGAGAAGTGGGTTCTCAGGAGTTTCTTAAATTGAGTAGTGGAGGTAGTGGAGGTTATTTGGCTAGGTAGGGAGTTCCAAAATTTGGCAATAGTGCAGGCAAAGAGAGATTTGCCAGCATCATTTTTGTGTCTGATAATGCTTAGTAGGTTCTGAAAACTAGATCGTAAGGCTCTGGTAGGGATGTGGGGATTAATTAAATATTGTAGAGCAGGGTTTTTTCTGAAAGGTAGAAGAGATTATGTGCTATTGTGAGTTGATTGAACAGAATTAGTTGAGGTAGCGTGAGCCAATTGAGTTGGTTAAGGGCAAAACAGTGGTAGGAATTGTAACAGGCTTCAGTAGCGAACTTGGGTATTTTGTTATAACAAGATTCCATTTTGTTCAGATCACTTTGGAGGAGATTAGTAAGGATAGGATAGGCATAGAGAAGGATGGATAAGAGATGAGTTCTTGCAATAGCAGCTTTGTTTTGTTTTGTGATAATTGTTTATTCCTATAGAGAAGACCTAGCTTTTTATTAACTTTCCTAATAGTTTGTGCTATATGGATGTCAAATTTGAGGTTATTGTCTATTTCTACACCTAATAATTTAGTGTGTGCAGCTGGAGTGATTTGAATGTTATCTTTGGCGTGAATGGTGAAACTGTTGTTGAAGGGGGGAGCATGACCTGGGCTGAAAATAATTACTTTAGTTTTTTTGGGTTAAGAATAAGTTTGATGTTTGTGAACCATGTTTTGGCTAGAGTAAAAGTGTTTTGGGTGAGGGTTTGCAGTTCATTTAAGGTGGGGACACCACTTATAAGGGTGGTGTCATCTGCATATTATACTACTGATGCTGTGAGTGAGGAGGAATTGATTTGGTTGGTGAATAGTGAGAACAGTAGTGGGCCAATGATCCTTGAGGGACACCTATGGATACTGGTAGCAGGGAGGACAGCTGGTCATGCCATAGGGCTGTGGCAAACAAACACCAACTGTACCACAGCTAGGAAGTTTATTATAAAACAGATAAGTGCTTTCAGGGATGTGCCCCTTCATCAGACAACTCACAAAACAATTCATTCCTTATATAGTAGAAACACCTGTTATCAATTAAGTCTTAAAGATACAATGTTAAATACAAATGCTTTAACCTGGTCCACTCTAGTATATCTTGAATATGCATATATCTGGTTCAAAAATTCATAAATATTAGAACACATATTATGTATATGAGTCATGGTTAATAATGGCATAATGGTTAAGGTGTTTACCCTATAGACACAACATGCAGGGTTCGACCCTCACATGGGGCAACTGGCCAGGCTCAGAATGGCCCACAAGGGCACCCAGCCTAGCACCAATCTATGAACCTATATTAAAATTGCTAAAACCATGCCCTACTATACAAATTTTTTTAGACACATATACTATAACATGCAACATAGATATAAATATATATAGTACACTAATACCATGTAAAATATAATATGTATGTATATGAAAAAGCATGTTGAAATATAACAGTATCTATGTAAGTAGTGGTGTGATAGGGGAATTACAAAGTTTCAAGAGAGTGGATATAGGTTCAGTTTGCCATGGGAGAGTACTGATATGTAGTTGAGTGTGGTAAGAGGAGAGGTAGGAGAGCAGGAGAAAGGTGATGATAGCAAATAGGTAGAGTAGTGCTTTTAGTAAGTGGAACTGTTGTTTGTATTTCATCCTGTTTAGTGAAGACTGTTTAAGGGCAGTATTTTAAAGTATGTGGGTCTGGCATTCTAATAAGGAGTTAGTGTAAGGGTGTGGTGAAGGGTGTTGGTTTGTGAGTGATATGTGTGGTGTGAAACCTTAACTGGGTGGGAGGGAACTGATAGTGGGTGTGGTGTTTAACTATAAATGTAACTGAAATGGGGGTGGGTGGGAATGGAGAAAGGGTAGAAGAGCGGAGTGGAGCCCGAGCAAAGTGAGGGTGGAATGGAGCGGGTCAGAACCCTGTATCTGAGAAACTATCAGTTCAAACGTGCTCTGATACGAGAAAAAAGTTATCAAGGTTGTAAAACAATGCCCTGTTTGATACAAGTAAACCCTCAGGATTAGTTGGGTAGGGGAAAATTATTAGTTTAGTTAGGTGATTTTTTTTTTTCTTTTTTTTAATAGTGGATAGTGGGAGAGCTTGATTCAGACCAGAAAATGGTCAGGATGTACAACAGCTGTCGTCCTGAGTGAGGCAAGAAGCAGAAGAATTTCTAATAAACTCTAGATTTATGAGCTTAGCTAGTATAATTTAGGCAGCTAAGAGCGCTACAGCACATATTGTATTGTACAATCAAATATACAGTTATAAGGTATAACATACAGGTTTCTTTCCTGGCTGTTAAGTCTGTCAGAGTTTAATTGTGCCCCAACTTGGATTTACTGGCTTCTGACGCAGTTTGGTATCTCTACAGATACGGGGCTGTTCAGTAGGATAGCAGGGACTGTGTAAAGGTTTCTTTCCTGGCTGTTAAGTCTGTCAGAGTTTAATTGTGTCCCAACTTGGGTTTACTGGCTTCTGATGCACTTTGGTATCTCTACAGATATGGGGCTGTTCAGTAGGATGGCAGGGACTGTGTAAAGGTTTCTTTCCTGGCTGTTAATTCTGTCAGAGTTTAATTGTGTCCTAACTTGGGTTTACTGGCTTCCGACGCACTTTGGTATCTCTACAGATATGGGTCTGTTCAGTAGGTTGGCAGGGACTGTGTAAAGGTTTCTTTTCTGGCTGTTAAGTCTGTCAGAGTTTAATTGTGTCCCGACTTGGGTTTACTGGCTTCTGACGCACTTTGGTATCTCTACAGATATGGGGCTGTTCAGTAGGATGGCAGGGACTGTGTAAAGGTTTCTTTCCGGACTAAGTCTGTCAGAGTTTATTTGTGTCCCGACTTGGGTTTACTGGCTTCCAACGCACTTTGGTATCTCTACAGATATGGGGCTGTTCAGTAGGATGGCAGGGACTGTGTAATATCAGATGCTCTCACACAGTTTATTTTTTTCAACAATGCTTTTTTTGATTAAATCTGAGTAGTTTGATAGGGTAAGTACATATATATGGATGCATATGTAAATGTGTGGTACACAGATAAATGCTGTGCCTGTGTGTATATATCTGTATCTATATCTATCTATAAATTTATATATATATATATAGATATATAGATATATATATATATATATATATATATATATATATATATATATATATATATATATATATATATATATATATATATATACATATACATATGTATGGGTCCCTTTTATAACACTGAAAACCATTTCAATAAAAACTCATAACATTGAAGACTCATTTCACAAGTGTAGAACTGTATAGAAATGTGTAGAAAGTATGTGATGGTGTCATTTCATATCATAGGAGTTATTAGGGAATAGCAAGGAGTCTGTGACTTGCGATAGTTAGCATCACGCTATACCCCCAGATAGGTCTACATTTGCCCTTGAGCTCTGTTTCACTTTGTGTGGTATTTTATTTTTCTTTTCTCCATGTTGTGAGAGCATGGAGTTAGTATATATAAGTAAGAGGGTTATGGGAGTCAAACCCCCCCCTGCAAAATCATGTTTTTAGAATATATTTCTTGTGGAGAATGCTTTCAGTGTTATGACCCAGATATTTTTATATATATATATATATCGAATGGCAGATGGCCGATTCCCATGTTGCCGACTGTTACATGATCGAGAATTCATATCAGCACATGCCAATGTGCATTCACTGATATGAGCTTGATATAATGAAGAGAGATTGCGGTACAGTGCGGATTGGGACATTCATCCTTTTCCTTTCTGTAGTGTGATCTCGGAGCTGGAATATATAGTTAGCAGGGGTGTGAGGGGTGCAGGGGGGCTTGCCCCCTGCAAAAACATGATGTGAAGTGTAGGAATTACACTTACCTGAGCTCCTATACAGACATTGCATTTGATAGTCAACAAAAATGTTAAATCTAAATAAAATAATAAATGCTGAGATGAACAAACGGCAGCCCAAATTACTAAGTAAAAACAAATTTATTATGTAAAGCGCTTTTCGTTTGCCTTCTTTGACAAACTTCCTCAGACTAAATTACATAGCATACTCACAAGCATATATACACACAGTGAATAGCAATTAAATCCCAAATTGTTTCTAATTAAAATCATTAAACAATAAACTACAAAGCCTATTCTTAAAGGCATAACATTCAACAAGTTAACCAACAGTTGCAAAATAATAAAAATTAGCAACATATTTAAAGTGCTTAAAATATATGTACGCTAACACAGTGTGCAAATGTACATCTTAATAGATCTGCCCTAACCTCATCTTTTTAAACTCAATAATTTAAGAATACTGATGACAGAACAGTGTTCATTCAAACCAGGATGGTTATATGCATTTAACCTTATCTGCCATAATAACTCAAGTTCTTCCAACTTGAGTTGTGTTGGACTCCCCCTAATATCATGACAAACTTGGTCTATGACTAAGAATTTAAAAAAGTGGTCAGGGCAGGATGACACATGTTTAGCTTCACATTGTCCAGCTTCTTCTTATTAATCGCATAGATGTGTTCATACATATGGTCACGGAGTCTTCTCTCCGTTTTACCAACGTAGAAGACTGAACATCTTTGGCATAAAGCCAGATAGACTATCATCATAGAGTTACAATTTGCTCTACATTTCAAATTGAACTGCCTATTGTTCACTCTGAACCTATTAGATTCAATAACATGTTTACAGTAATTGCACGCCTGACATTTATACGTGCCTGGAGTCCTAGATTGCGATCTACCTTTGCACTCAAATATTGTTTTTAAATTGTTTGCCTTCCTGTATGTAACTTGAGGACACTGACCTAGTTTTGGGAACACGGTAGAATCAATGCTAAATAGCTCCCAGTTTTTCATAATGATGTTCCAACATATATTACTATCGATACTAAACGTGGTGATAAATCTTGGACCTTGTGGAATAACTTGAGTGACCGTGTTCTGACCCATTGCACTTAAATAAACATCTGTGTTAACAGACTGTTCATGTAATTCTCTAACTTGAAGTAATGGCTTATAAAACTTACTGATTCACTTATTTGTTACTTCATCATTCAGTTTGTCCAACATAGTTGCAGGGTAACCACGATGTAAAAACATACTCTTTAATAGTTCACATTCACTAGAAAAATCAGAATCGTGGCTTACTATACGAGCAGCCCTGACCAGTTGGCCCTTAACTACGTCTCTCTTTTGAAAAAAAGGGTGACAACTGGTGTAATGAAGGAAAGAATTAGAAAAAGTTCAGCAAATTCAACATTTTCACCTAATTAATATGCAGAGATTCGACATTACCATTCGATGTTTTGAACAGTTTTTGTTTGAAATTTCGAGATTTTGATAGTAAACATATATATATATATAGTTATATGGAAAACCAAAAAACTGAATCCCAAAAGACTGAAAATTCTAAATACTGAATGATGGAATTTGCCCCTTCTCCACTGTGGTGCAATCTTGGAGCTGGTATATATAATTAGCAGGTGAGTGGTGCAGGACGTCTTGCCACCTGTTTTTATTATTTATTTATTTCCATTTTGATGACCGGGGAATTCCACTGGGCCAAGCAGAGCCCATTTTCAGTGAAGGCCCAGGGAGAAAAGCTCCAAAAGCAGTTAACAGTATATAACATAAGTATAGTATGAAATATACAGTATACAAAAGCATAAATATACAATTTAAAACACAAATACAAAATCAGGGAGTATAAGTTTAATGTTAAAATATAGATAAAGATAAAGTGTTTATACATGAAAACACAAACCAGGCACTTTACCAGTATTCTTTTTCCTTTTATTGCACAAGATCTGGTACCTCGGCCTTTCACCTTCACGGATCCGTGAAGGCGAAAGGCCGAGGTACCAGATCTTGTGCAACAAAAGGAAAAAGAATACTGGTAAAGTGCCTGGTTTGTGTTTTCTTGTTTTGCTCGTGACCTGATTAAGGTATTTGGAACCGAAAAAGTGTTTATACATGTTTAGTGTTTGTTCTAACAATAATGTTAGTGATCAGAGGTGATTGAAGATGAGACTGAAGGGAGGTTTGAAAGAGATGACAGTGTAATTTATGTGGGAAGGAAGCAGGAACACTCCCAGTTTGAGGTAAGGTAAGAATGGAGGAGAGCTTTGAAATTAGTGGTTGAGAGCACAGTGAATGAAGGGGAGGAGAGAATTCCATAGTTTAGCTCAGGAGTGTGATAGAAGTATTTGGCCAGGAGGGCATAGTGGTTTACAGATTTTAAGAAGGTTTTGGTTTTCAAATCTAAGAGCATGACTCGGAAAGTAAGGGGATAAGATAGATGGAAAACAGGGGCAGAAGGAGGGTTGGAATATGAGTCTGTGAGCAGTGGTAAGTTGTATGAATTTCAAGTAATTAGGAAGCTCAAGCCAGTTTAGGGAGTGGAGGGAATGGCAGTGATGGGTGGAGTATTTGGACCTTGTAGCAAATTTACAGACTTTGTTATAGCAGGCTTCCAGTTTGTTTTTTAGGCTAAGCTAGAGATGAGTAACTAAGGGGCACCATATATAAGAGAGGGGAGCACGTAGGAGGAGGCTAGAGTACGTCTGGTAGAAGACATTAGTTAGTGATTTTGTCTGTACAGAAGACCTAGTTTTTGGTGTTTTTTTATATTATTTTGGAAGTGGATATCAGATTTTAAATGTTCATCAATGGTGACTCTGAGTAGTTTGGTTTGAGGTACAATTTTGATTAGAGTGTTATTGTGGCTTTTTATTTTAAAGGAGCTTTTGTCTATGGTGAAATTTCTCGAAGGAGAGAATGTCATGATTTTTGTTTTGTTAGCATCGAGAGCGAGATAGTTGTTTAGCATCCAAGTTTCAATATTGGAGAAGGCTGTTTGGATTTTCTGAAAGAGTTCAGAGGGAGAGTTTGCTGAACAGACAATTGTAGAATCATCAGCATACTGGATCACTGCAGCATTATCTATGGATCTGTGAAAGTTATTAATGAAAATATTGAAAAGTAAGGGGCGAGAATAGAGCCTTGTGGGACGCCGGAGGGATTATTGAAAAAAGATGAAGTGGAACTTTTCCATTTAACAGCTTGCCGTCTATTGGAGAGATAGCTTGTAAACCAGGCCATGCAGGAAGGAGAGAAATTGAGGGAGGAAAGTTGAGATAAGAGTAGAGGATACGAGACAGTGTCTAAAGGCTTAGGAGAGATCTACCTAAAGGGTGGATATGATTTTCCCAGAGTTGCAAACATTATTAATGGTGTCAAGGAAGGACAGAAGAGCAGTGGTAATGCTGTACCCAGGTCTGAAACCATGTTGTGTTGGGGTAAGAAGATGACTGTGTGTTTGATATAGCAAGAGTTGGTGATGAATGCACTTTTCGAGGATTTTAGAAAGAGGTGAGAAAATAGCTATAGGATGGAAAGTTAGTAGTTTCTGTGTTATTGCCACCTTTGTGGAGAGGGGTGACAAAAGCTTTCTTCCAGAGTGAGAGGCCATAGGCTTCTTGGATGGACCTGTTGAAAAGAATGGAAATGGGGAGGGTAATGCTGCCTGTTGTCGTGCATTAAAAACGTGTTTACTATTTTGAAATTTCTGTCTTTTGGGATTCAGTAGTTTGGTTTGTCGGTCTTCTGAAGTAGACCCATATATATATATATATATATATATATATATATATATATATATATATATACTTATACATGTATAAATATGTGTATATATGGGTCCTAGTCTGAATAGCGAAAGTACATTTAATCAAAATGTACTTGAGCGAATACACTTTAGCGAAAGTGCATTTTATCAAAAATACACTTTAACTAAAAAAAAAAAAAGAAAAAAACAACATGCAGTTTGCATGTAGATTTAGTTGTACATCAACATGTAATGTTGATTGTACAACTAAGCAAACTGTTGCTTAGATCGTGGAACAGCTGGGATAAGGAAATATTCCCTTTTCTCCACTGTAGTGTGATCTCGGAGTGAGAATATTTAAGTAGGAGGGGTGTGCTCCCTGCATAAACGTGAGTAGTGTTTTATTTGTGTAGTTTTTTGGCATTTTTTTTTCATGAAAGTGCATTTTTGATAAAATGCACTTTTGCGAAAGTGAGTTCGCTCATGTACCTTTCGCTGAAATGTACTTTCAATGTTACAAAATAGATCCATATATATATATATATATATATATATATATATATATATATACATATGTATGTATGTATACATATATACATATGTATGTATGTTATATATATATATATATATATATATATATATACATACGTACAAATTTATATATATATATATATATATATATATATATATATATATACATATATATATATATATATATATATATGCATATACATATATATATATATATATATATATATATATATATATATATATATATATATATATATATATATATACACACACACATATATGTATATATACATACATATACAGTGGAAATAAAATACAACAGGTGGCAGCTGTTCAGAAGAAAAGCAATGACCAGATGTTTTTGAATGAAGAGCATAAGCTTTAAGATAAAAGAAAGCTATAAAGCTCTGGAACAAGAAGGCTTCTTTTTCAGATCTTTTTTGAAAGTAATTGTGATGAGCACTTTTGTCATTTATAAGACTTCTTGCAATTATCTTGTAAATGATGAAAACACTCATCACAATTACCTATTTACTTTCTTAGTTTTCTTAACAAACATGCACATTTTTCTAATCTATTTGTTCTCTTATTTTTTTCTACTTCTCTTTTCCTTTTCCTCTGCATTGCTCCCACTGTAACCTTCCTCATCTCTTCACATAAATCCATCCCTTCCATTCTCAACTAGACATCATCTGTACTGTACTTCCAAGTTAGACCATCGTTACCACGTTGTTTGCCCTGTGATTTTTCTAACTGACATACTATTTCATTTTATATTATCTTTCATCCTTTGAGACTAATCATGAAATGGTGCCAGATTTTATCTGTTGTGACCTGTTCATTTTATTCTGTTTTTCACTGAGACTTCTTCAACTTGATGTAGTAAGCTCATGGCCTGTCATTCATATTGAAATGGTTACTCTCTGAACAATTTACTGTATTCTTGTGTCTATGTGCTTGTTGCCTGAGTCATAGCTGAAAAGGGCATTCAGGATCAGTCCGCTTACTTTGAATACAAATATATGTATGAACAATGGGGTCTATATCACTAAGCGAAAAGTCAGTTCAGCGCATGGCATTTTCAGTTCACTTACATCGAACATGCCATTCGTCGAACTGATTATACTGAGATCGTGATAAAGTGAGGATTGGGAAGTTTGCCATTTCCCGACTGTAGTGCGATCTCAGAGTTGGTATATATAATTAGCGGGGGTGTGGGGGGAGCAGCCCCCCACAAGAATGGATTTAGATGAACGGCATTTCTGATGAAATGTCGTTCTCTGAACAGTCACTTTGCTGAAGTGATATAGACCCGAACAAAGACATAACTTAATGTCAGCCAGTGTGAATAGTTAGTTTTCATTTATTTGATTGCACGGGTAAAGATAAATGAGTAACACAGTTCCAAGAGGGAAGCGTATCATTTTTCATTTATTTATGTAGCGCTCACAATAAAATACGACACCATCAAAGGCCAAATACATTTTCTTGCCCTACATGCACCTTAACATTTAAAAGGTACACATTTCATCAAGAGATTGTATATATTCGGACTGCAAATATCAAATATGAGTGGGAAGTATACTGAGAATGCATGCAGTTTGGCTCACTTTACGGACTATATAATTTCATAGGTTCATAACTAGGCTAATGATCACTAGGGCCCTTATAAGTCTAGCCTTGCAACCCAAATGTGGCACACAGATTTGATTTATATAGGGAGTGATTTACTGACTATGTCTGTCCATCAGAGACATAGGGGCCAGGCCAGGGGTGAATTTCTGATTACCCATGCATTGGTCCAATTTGCTCTTAAATAAGGATATGGAGGTTTTCTGCTTCACATGGATGGGGAGCCTGTTCCAGAGAATGGGAATTCCCTGAGAAACATATGTCTCTACAACATGCTGCAAGCAAAATTTATGTCTTTTAATCTAGTAGTTCTGATGCTGTTGTTTTGGTGGATGTGGAAACAGTTCATCAAAATAGGGTCCAGGGATGCCTTGTATGGCAGGCAAAGATCACCTCTCAGAAGTCTGTATGATACAGAGTAAAGAGACAGAGCTTTGAAGTGATCAGCATAATTCATTGTGTTTCCGCCCTGTATTCTTTTTTGTAAGGAACCTTTCTGGACATTCCAGCTGCTGCATGTGTCTGGTCAGATACATACTGAAGGGGGCATTATACTTTTTTTTTAATTTTCCATGTCTTTTGGGTTTCTAATACCATGACTAGAATGGACCCCATTCGTAAGTCAAAGTATGACTAATATTCATGAAATTACTATTGTGTCAGTATTGGATGTTAACCAGAAGTGCTCTTTGCAGCAACTGCAATGTGCCCAGTAATGACTCCTTCTGCAATTCAAATGGGTAACATATAAAAAAGAATTTACAATAATACATAGCTAACATCCATTGCTCCTACTACTATTGGCACAGTTTGGGTATCCTTCTTCCACACTGCCCTCATTTCTGTCTGTAAAGCCTGGTATTTTATGACGTTGTGTCTCTCTGTACGTAAGACACTGCAGTCACTGGGTGTAGGAATTTCAATGATCAATGTTACTTTTATCTTTTCATGGACTACTATATCTGGCTTTCTCACATCTATTTTTTGAACTGTTAGTAATGGGTGATCCCATGTGATATAAACTTTATCATTTTCTATAATGCTTTGTGGTGCATGTTTCCAATGTTTTTCAGCTACTTCAGTATTATAATGTTTGCACAATCCCCAGTGCAACAGTCTTGCCACATTATTATGCCTTTCAGTATACAGTTCTTCTGCCATTATTCTGTATGATGGGTCTGATGAGGGCCAAGAACATGGTATGATGACCTCTCTGGACCTAGATGCCATGCTCTTGCTTATAATTTGAGCAACATAGAAGGATTGTCTTACTATCTTGGGCACATGTTGGTGGAAGGCTAGGTTACTATCTACATGAGTTCCCAGATCCCTGACTAGTGAATCAACTTTTAAGAGTGCTTTATTGATGATGTAGTTAACCAGGGGGGCAGACTTCCCAAAAAGTTCTATAATGCATTTCTTGGCATTGAGATGTAAGCCATGGCTTTGGTACTAATGCTAGTGCCTTGTCATATGCAGATCACTGAAAATCTGTTTCATTGCTATGTCTTGAATGAAAGCCAGAGTTGATTACATCATAAAAGTCATTCACTCATAAGTATGACTCTAACTGTGATAAATTACTTTCTCCAAACTCTTCCCACAAACTGTAGCTTGAACATGGACCTATGATTAAGACAGGCATCAGGATCTTAGATACCCATTTTTCTGGATGGGGGTAACCAAGGTCTACGTTAATATGAATAGAAATACCCCATCCCCTAAAAACACTATGAAAATCTGGTAGTGGATTGGGTCCAGCTATGCTAGAGTTGATAAAAACAGCCTAGTATGGCAGGGAGCTAAGCCACAAGTTGTAGTGTGCATACAGGAAACTTGAGAGACAAAATCATCATAACTGGGAAAGTAAAACTCAGCTTAAGATGAATACAGTAGATTAGCTGAAGAACAACCTTGATGTCCTGTTGATGCAGCGACTGCAAAGCCTGATCTAATCCAAGCTAGACTGGTGTAAAAAATCAATTGACCAAATTGTACTCCTCAGATGGCTAATCTTTCTTAGTGGCCAAGCAATCAGGATTGTGCAGACTTCTGACCCCACAGAAAAGATTCGCTGGCCAGTTTCCTGTTCTACAGCTGTCCTTGGAAATGAACATAGACTTCTTCCAGGAAAACTCATTGTGGTAGAAGACCAGAGGGATGCTATTAGAGCAATAGCCTCTACCCAGTCCTCCTCAGGTTATGAAGCGCAAGATTGAAGTCTGACTGCTTGAGGCCTGAAAGGGACCATGTGCATGTGGCAAGGACAGAAGATGTCTACAGTAGCTGTATGTGCCCTAAGCTATATAAGCTGTTCTGCAACTTTACTACTGCAATCCTGCAACTACTGGCATAGAATAGGGCCTAATGAGTCAGGGCTCAGAAGACTAAAATTGCTGCACTGAATCAGACCTAGGCTGGGGAGTAGCATTTGTGGCTGGGCAACTAAGAACCAAACCAGAAATAATCAGACATTGAGACAGGTTTCATTATGTCTGATTGTGACCCAGAGTTCAATGATCAGTTTCAAGGTTTCAAGATATAGCCTAAATGATGGATAGCAGAGGTACAAAGGTTAACAAATCATCATCATCTTCTTTCGGCTGTTCCCGTTAGGGGTCGCCACAGCAGATCTTCTGTTTCCATTTCTTCCTGTCCTCTGCATCATGCTCTTTCACACCAACCACCTGCATGTCCTCTCTCACCAAATCCATAAATCTTATCTTAGGCCTTCTTCTTTTTCTCTTACCTGGGAGCTCCATCCTTAGCATCCTTTTCCCAGTATAGCCAGCATCCCTCCTCAGCACATGTCCAAACCAATGCAATCTCACCTCTCTTGCTTTGTCTCCAAACTGTCCAACTTGAGCTGAACCTCTAATATACTGATTCCTAATCCTGTCCATCCTAGTCACACCCAGTACAAATCTTAACACCTTTAACTCTGCCACATCCAGCTCTGACTCCTGCCTTTTCGTCAATGCCACCGTCTCCAACCCATATAACATAGCTGGTCTCATTACCCTCTTGCACACCTTCCCTTTCACTCTTACTGGTACCCGTCTGTCACAAATCACTACTGACACTCTTTTCCACCCATTCCACCCTGCCTGTACTCTTTTCTTCACCTCTCTTCCACACTCACCATTACTCTGAACTGTTGATCCCAAGTACTTAAACTCATCCACCTTTATCAACTCTACTCCCTGCATCCTCACCATTCCTCTACCCTCCCTCACGTTTACACACATGCCCTGCTGACCTTCATTCATCTCCTCTCTAAAGCATATCTCCACCTCTTCAGGGTCTCCTCAACCTGGTCCCTACTCTCACTACATATCACAATGTCATCTGCAAACATCATAGTCCACGGGGCCTCCTGTCTGATCTCATCTGTCAACCTGTCCATCACTACTGCAAATAAGGAAGGGCTCAGAGCTGATCCTTGATGTAATCCCACCTCCACCTTAAACGTATCTGTCACTCCCACCGCAGTCCTCACCAATGTCACACTACCCTCGTACATATCCTGTACCACTCTTACATACTTCTCTGCCACTCCCGACATCCTCATACAATACCACAACTCCTCTCTAGGCACCCTGTCATATGCTTTCTCTAAGTCCAAAAAGACACAATGCAACTCCTTCTGACCTTCTCTGTATTCCTCCAACAACACTCTCAGAGCAAATATTGCATCTGTAGTGCTCTTTCCTGGCATGAAACCATACTGCTGTTCACTAATCATCACCTCCCTTCCTAACCTAGCTTCCACTACTCTTTCCCATAACTTCAAGCTGTGACTGATCAGTTTTATTCCTCTGTAGTTACTGCAACTCTGCACATCACCATTATTCTTAAAGATAGGTACCAAAACACTTTTTCTCCACTCCTCAGGCATCCTCTGACTTTCCAAAATTTCATTAAACAATCTGGTTAAAAAATTCCACTGCCATTTCACCTAAGCACCTCCATGCTTCCACTGGTATGTCATCTGGGCCAACAGCCTTTCCATTCTTCATCCTCTTCATAGCTGACCTTACTTCCTCCTTGCTAATCTGTTTCACTTCCTGATTCACTATCTCCATATCATCCAACCTTCTTTCTCTCTCATTCTCTTCATTCATCAGCCCTTCAAAGTACTCTTTCCATCTACTCAACACACTCTCCTCACTTGTGAGTACGTTTCCTTCACTATCCTTTATCACCCTTACCAACTGCACATGTTTCCCAGCTCTGTCCCTCTATCTAGCCAATCAGTACAGGTCCTTTTCTCCCTCTTTAGTGTCCAATCTCTCATAAAACTCTCCATATGCCTTATCCTTAGCCTTCGCCACCTCTCTCTTTGCCATGCATCTCATCTCCTTATACTCATGTCTACTTTCTTCATCTCTTTGGCAATCCCACTTCTTCTTCGCCAGACTTTTCCTCTCTATACTCTCCTGTACTTCTTCATTCCACCACCAGGTCTCCTTGTCCTCCTTCCTCTGTCCAGATGTCACACCAAGCACCTTTCTAGCAGTCTCCCTTACTAGCACTGCTGTAGTTTCCCAGCTATTTGGTAAATCTTCACTGCCTCCCAGTGCCTGTCTTAACTCTTCCCTGAATTCCACCTCATAATCACCCTTTTTAACTTCCACCATTTAATCCTTGACACTGTTTTCACACTTCTCCTCCTCTTCTTGATGACCAATGTCATCTTACAGACCACCGATCTATGTTGCTTAACTACACTTTCCCCTGTCACCACTTTACAGTCTCCAATCTCCTTCAGACTGACCCTCCTACATAGGATATAATCCACCTGAGTGCATCTTCCTCCACTCTTGTACGTCACCCTATGCTCCTCCCTCTTCTTAAAATACGTATTCACCACAGCCATGTCCATCCTTTTCACAAAATCCACAATCATCTGACCTTCTGCATTCCTCTCCTTAACACCATACCTACCCATCACTTCCTCATCCCCTCTGTTCACTTCACCAACATGCCCATTGAGGTCCGCCCCAATCACTAGTCTCTCACCCTTGGGTACACTCACCACCGCTTCATCCAACTCACTCCAAAATGTTTCTTTCTCATCCATAGCACACCCAACTTGTGGAGCATATGCACTAACAATATTCATCATTACACCATCAATTTCAAGCTTCATAAACATCACTCTATCAGACACTCTCTTCACCTCCAAAACACTCTTGGCATACTGTTCCTTTAGGATAACCCCTACCCCATTTCTCCTGCCATCCACACCATGATAAAACAATTTGAACCTGCCTCCTATACACCTGGCCTTACTTCCCTTCCATCTGGTCTCTTGCACACACAATATATCAACCTTCCTTCTCTCCATCATATCAGCTAGCTCTCTCCCTATACCAGTCAAACTGCCAACATTCAAAGTTCCTACCCTCACTACTACACTCCTAACCTTCTTCCTCTTTTCCTGCCTTTGGGCATGCCTTCCCCCTCCTCTTCTCCTTTGGCCAACAGTAGCCCAATTTCCACCAGCACCCTGTTGGCTAACAGTACTGGTGGCGGTTGTTGTTAACCCAGGCCTCGACCGATCCGGTATGGAAATATGAAATGTTCTCCGCATAAGTAATTTGGCAAATAATAAAGATAAATAAGTACCCAGTGGGTATGATGGATGATACTATAAAACGATTATGAGTGATGCAGAAGAGTATTAGCTATAGGATGTCACAAGCACATCATCAAAGTTCAGTAGGTGTCATGTGCTTCAATTCAATATATGTAAAGTGGAGGAGGACTCAATAAAAACATTACAATCACTTTTTTATTCTTTATAAAATTTATGTTGATACAATCAGCTTTCTATGTGAATGTAATTAAAGCATCCTTGGTTTATGGCCTTTGTCACAGATTGTCATTGGCAGTAACCTTGACTCTTGACTTGTGTGAGGTGGTTGAGATCAAGGAATATGGATGGAATGCACTTTTTACAGTTTTAGCTGATTTTGCTTTGCCAGTTGTAGAGCTTATTTCTTCTTTAAACCAGTAAAAGTAGGACATGTTTAAATAATGACATTACTGCAGTGACTCGGTTTTCTTAAATAGCCAGTCTGTGAAGAACTTGCTGGCTACAGTTCATGTACTCTGCTGAAGCTGTCAAAACCGAGTTTGCAACCAGCTAATAATGTATTCCAAAACATTCTGTTATTCAGAATCTGCAGCAAATTATTTTAGTAAACCTGCAGAGAGGTTTCACACTCTATATGCCAGTTAACTTACAGATAAGATGGCTAGTGTTTCAGTGACTCTTCACTTAATTTAAATATTTTGAAAGAAAATAATTAAATGGTAATTTGTAACCCTCTGTAAAGAAGGTGCATTTCAGAAAAGGTATTATGTACATCATATGTAACCTTTTTAATAGTCAATGGTTTCATGACTGAGGTAACCTTCCTAATAATTAAAATATTTCATAACAGAAATTAAATTCCTAATAATTCATGCTTTAAAGATAGAAGTAAACTTTCTTAATAGTTAATAGATTCTGGACAGAAGCAACTAATGGTATAAGGAAAGAAGTAATCTTTCTAACAATTAGTAGTTTCAGGATAGAGGTTACCTTCCTAATAATGGTTTCAAGGACAGATGTAAACTTACTGATAGGTAATGGTTTCAGAAAGAGGTAAGCTTCCTAACAGTTAATAGTTTCAGCACAGAGTTAACAATCCTAGTAATTAAAGGTTTCAGAACAGAAGAATGCTTACAAATAGTTAACAGTTTCAGGAAAGTAGTAACCTTCGTAATAGTTAACGGTTTGAGGACAGAGATAATAGTGTAGGAAAAATTATTTCTTCCACTATAAGAGAAATGTACTACAACAAGGCTAAAAATACCTGTGTTGCACTGACCTCCTGAGATTATCACAGTTTGCATTCTTTGCAGGTTTTGATTATGCCATATACTTTATAAGGTATGTAGTCTCTACTTTATCTCAGCAAAATCAATCCTTTAACTTTCATTTGTTTTAGAATGACGTCAGTGGATAAGATTATCTAATGGCCAAGACTACTGGATGGGGTCAATAAGGAATAAAACAAATTCAGAATGTAAGACTGCAAGTTTTCCTGAGTGCTAATCTGGTTCTGTTACCTTCAGCAATGTTGTACAAGTCCATGACCAACAGTTTGAATCAATATTAAACCTGGATTGCAGGAGTGTACCTTACAAAGGTGTTGTATATGTGTATGTATTCAGGACTGCAAGATCCCTGAGACCTGTGCAATGTGTTGATCTAACTGGGAATCATATGTCATCTCGAGCTATACTGACTATAATATGTGACAGAGAATATGTGAAAGTTCCAGAAAGCTTTGCCGAGGCAAACTGCAGTTTTCTTTTTCTAAAGAAGGAATTTTGTCTAAATATAGGTAACCAAGCAGTAACAGAGGAAATCTCTGCTCAAGCAAACATGACATAATGACAGCAAAAGACAGTCAGGAGAAGCAGAGGACTTCTCAGAAGAATGTAAGCAAATAAATGAATGAGATTCTTCTAACCTCTAATTGAAGCTCCCAGGAAACAAACACCTGTCACTATGGCAAAAGGTACCTAATTTGATGATGGTGTACTGTGAACAGTAATTCAGCTGTCAGTTTAACTCAGATGGTTAAACTTATGAGCTGCTAATGATCTTCATCCTGTAGTTCTATTTTTGTGTCCCTCAGTTTTCACTTGGGAACTGTGACTCAGTCAATTTTCAAACTAGATACTTCTGTCTAGTGAGATTACCCAGTTAAAATAATAATAATAAAATATAAAGAAAAATAAACAAACACTAGCACATTGATATACAGGGACAACATATGAGCTGCTACATGCAGTCCAAATGAATCACACCATTCTTATGGCAATGAATTGGTAATATGTCATTGCAGATACTCATAGGTTCATAGGTATGTACAGGTAAGCTACCCATGTGAGCTCTTTTAAGCCTAGCCAATATCCCTTTCAAAGGAAAGAATCAAACACGGTAACTTGTGACTGTGAGGTAAACACCTTAACCATTATACTAACCCCACATAAAGAAATGCTTGTATAGGAGAGTGAAGACAGTAGCAACCATCATACTATGAGCAATGGGTCTATATCATATGAGTGAATCGTACAAATTGCGAATGCTTATAATATTGAATGTACCGGACCTCAAAGTGCTTTTTCTGAGATTGTGATACAATGAAGAATGGGATAGTTGCCCTTTCTTCACTGTAGTGCAATCTCAAAGTTGGAATATATATTTAGCAAGGGGGGGTGCAGCCCCCCACAATAGGAAGTTTGAGGTCCGGTGCATTCGATATTATGAGTTTTCCCAATTTGTGCGATTCGCTCATATATATAGACCCATGTGCAATAGGGTGATGCTCATGAGCCTTTTACGATAAAACGTGCAGAAGAGTGTCAGTTAACTTTTATGTAATTAAAAAATATCTTTAGTATAGAGAAAACAAAACAAACAAACAAAAAAACTGTAGAACCATTGTATGTGGGAGTTGGTCTGTCTCTTAGGCTAGGATAAACTGGCATTTCTTTAACAATTTTGTTTACTGATGTTAGAGGTCAGGTCATAAGAAGTATCAGAAGGTCTGTATATTATCTTAAAGATCACTGTTGCAGGAAGATATATCCAGTTTGGGATACTGCCATCAGGTGTCTATAAGTGCTGTTTGGTCTGATCCACTTCAGCAGTGGTCTATTCCACTTGGCTTGAGACTGTGTAGTCTGAAACTATGGCAATTAGATGAAGTCCACCTATCAAAGAAAGTACACTGCTACCATACTGAGTTCTTTCTTGCTACCCAAAGTCAATAGCTGTTCTGCCATAATTCAACAGTTCATTGACTGATCTGCACTTTTTATTTGGATGGTATTGCATTCAACTTCTTTTCTCTAGAAAGAGAGACCAAGGAAAAAATATCAAGGACAAAGGACCCAAGTCCATATAGTAGCACCATTGACTTAGAAAGCTTAAAGACTATAACAGCTTGGATTAAAATGCAGTTTTTGGCTCACTAATGAAATTCTAACAGAGTTGTCATTTAATAGAAGAACAGTGATCACAGTCCATTGGAGTCATTACAAAAAAATGCAAAATCACCCACACATAGCTCCACAAGAGCAAATTCGATGAATGGTATTTTTGATGGAAATACTGTTCAGTGAATTCATCTTTCAATAATTTTATATATACCCCATCTTTTTGTGTGGGAAAGCAACCCCTTAAATCCTCATGTGGTGACTGGTAATCCTCCACTATGACTGCTAGAAATCCCACCACAGTACAATCTCAAAGCTCTCTGCACAAATCACAGAACTACACATTACTGATCTCTTCTACACTGGCAATCTGCTCTTATGTGAACAAGCCTGGCACATTATCTTGATCTCAGATTATAAGTGTTAATCATTAGTGTTTTTGGATAAGCCTGGATAACTAAAATGATTTAAAATGCTATATATTGCTACCCATTGCTGCTTTCTGATATCTGCTAAACAAAATTAATAGACATAGGCAATAATAATGCATGACTACAAATATTAGTGATGCAATGATTACATGTGGTTGTTATAGTACTGAGAGATACTCTGGCATCTGGAAGCTATTGCTATATTAGTTTTACTATATAGGTTAATAGTTAAGTACTAGGTTAGCTGTTCTTGTGGGCCATTTTAAGCCTAGTCAATTTCCCTTTTGATGCTCAAAATCCCCTATCATATTTGGTGCTAGACTGGCCTTAACATATCTCATGGTTGACAATTATATAGTACCAGAGGTGTAGCTGGCTCAGGCAACACCCTTTACCAATCCCACAAACTAGCATCTCACTCATTCAGCTCCTCAAATGAAGAGCAAAAAAAGGACTTCTCCAAATCGCAGTACACCACCCCCCCCCACAAAAAAAAAAAGAAAACCATTGGAAATTGACAGGTGTGAGCTTTGTTTTACATGGATAGGAGTCTGTTCCATTCTGTTGATGTTGAAGGAGAGGTTTAGATCCCTAGCATGAATATTTCTGATGCCATTTGACTTGCTGATGAACAGTAGGACCATCAGTATTGGCTCAGAGAATGCCTTGTATACCAGACACTGGTTACCTCTGTGGGATACTGAGTATAGTGGCAGAAGTATGAATCAGTCCATGCAGAATATTATTTATACCTTGTATTCTTTTAGTAAGGTATTGCTAGGTCATGGAAAGACGCATGCCAAATGGGGCATTAAGCTTAATGATTGACTTAACGAGGGTTGAGTAAAAAGATATGATGACATCTCTAAATGTAGACATAATCCCTTTGTTTATAGGCTGCATAATACAGTAGGACATTCTTACAACAGTGGCCATAATTTGGTTGAAAGTTAGGTAACTGTTGACATAAGTTCCCAAATCCCAAACAACTAGGTTAGCTCTTAAGGGAGTATTGTCAATGTGGTAGTTCTTCAGGGTAGACAACTTTCCAAAGTATATGATAATGCATTTTTTGGCATTTAGTTTCAGTCTATGACTCTTGCACCAGTTACTTATTTGGGAAAAACCTTAATTTGTGGATTCGTTGACTGCTCCTAGCTTGCAGTCATCTGCAAACTTAGCCAGAGCCCTTTGGTATTGGCTTTTATTTCAGAGAAGTAGATGCCAAACATGAGAGGACCTAGCACTAAACCCTGGGGGAATCCACTGTGTTTTCTTTGTGGAGGTACGTGTTCTTCTGAAAAATTAAGTTGTAGATAGGGAAGCAATATAAATCATTTTTATTTATTTTATTTATTTTTTATTTATTTGACATTTGTTTACCAGGAAAGTCTGACAGAGTATGAGTCCATTTTCAGCGGAGGCCCGGGGAGAAAAGCTCCACAGCACACAAAGAGAATTAAATTGAACAATGGTTACAAATATTACGACAATAATAAAGTAGTACAATATGTGATATACGAAATAAGCAAAATATAAAGGCAAGCAATAAAGTTGACCATACATTATATACAAAGTAGGAAGAGAGTTCCTAATGTGCATGTCGTAAAAGCCATGTACTTTTTTCCTGGCAGGAGAACTAGATAATATATTTCAGTCAAATTCTGGGACAAAGAAGGTTAGTTTAAGAATATATAGAAAGGACATTAGAATGTTAAGGAATTAAATGGGGGGGTGAGGCTAGAAATTAGGTAAAGCAGGAAGGGAAGTAGGGTATATCAAGAGAAAGTCTATTAGGAGTGTGGAAGGAGGGAATAGAGAAGAGTACTAAGATGACAAGGAGCACGGGCAGATCCAATTATTGGTTAGAGGTTCTTTCAGCTTAGACTTGAAAGAATAGTAGTGGGGTATAAGTCTGATTACTTCTGGAATGCTATTCCATGATTTACCAATACAGTGAGAGCACAGACTAACCCCGTTAGATCTTCGAAGTTTGTAAATAGATAGTAGATACCTGTGATGGGAGCGTACGTCACAAGATGGAATATAGTGTTGTAGTAGTGATGATTTAGTTTGTGAAAATGAGGAGTTGTACACTAATTTGTGAGTTAATGTTATTTGATTAAAGGTGAGAAGGTGGGGTAGTTTGAGCCAATATAGGGACTTTAGAGCATAGCAATGGTGAGAGTAGTGGGCCTGCCCTGTAGCAAATTTAGCTACTTTATTATAGCAATGACTAAGTTTTGATTGAGGGAACAGTGAAGATTGGTAAGGACAGGTGAAGCATATAGAAGGGAGGGTAAGAGATAGGTGGTGACAAGGGTTACTCTTGTGGAGTTCTGGTTTTCGTTTTGATTCTCTGCCAAGAACAATTTTCTAATATCTGATGGTAAAAAGCAATTGACAAATATGGCAAGAGCAATATTTATCTTTATTTTACATTATTATAAGATCACTTATTACAGTATTTACATGTGAATATTGCAGTATTTGAACATCTCAACTTCTGGAAGCTGTATATTCCAGTTCAACAACAATAAAAGTGTTTATTTCATCAACAGCAAAATACTATATGTTGTCTTCCAAAGATCTTTTTAAACCTCATGCTGCTTTCTGAAGGTCACTCTACTCTCTGATCCTAGTAATGAAAAGTAATATTAATAGATAAGCAAGGGGAATGTTTCACTTTACTAAACATTGTTTCAGGCATCATTTCATGCAATGCTTACATTTGGATGTAATTGTACTGTAGAACAATTTAGCATTTTACATGATCACACATATCTTTCAGAGCAGTGATTGTTATAGTAGTGTGGAACATTTAATATCTGGAGGGTATTTAAAGTCCAACCTTGCAAATATACTTCTGAAAAAAAAATTATTATGTGAAAGCAACATAGAGCATTCTGGTGCTAAGTATATGAAAACCAGTTCTTCAGTTACCAATAATGGGAAAAATGGAGTGTTTTGCTTTGTCATGCTCATTTTAAAATGCTGTATGCCACTTCCAATGCACTATACTCTGATTCCAATAGTAAGAAGTAGAGACCAATGCAGGCATGTGGAATATTTTACTTTATTTTGCATGATTACAGTATCAGTTGTTGCAGTACTGAAAAGCAGATGTAATAATGTGGAACTCCTTAATATCTAGTGGATGCATGTTTCAGCATGACTCAGTCAAAATCCTTCTATCAGGATCAACGTTTTGCATACTGCGGAGAGGTTTCACACTATGTAACTTACAGATGAGATGGCTAGCATTTTAGTAACTCCACTTAATTTAAATATTTTGAAAAAAATAATTAAATGGCAATTTGTAATCCTCTGTCAAGGAAATTGCATTTCAGAAAAGGTATAGTGTACATCATATGTAACCTATTTATAGTCAGTAGTTTCATGACTTGAGGTAACCTTCCTAATAATGAAAATATTCCATGACTGATTCAATTATTACAAATAAAACATTTGCAATAATAATTACAAATATAATTTGGTACGATGCTTATAGGTAGATTACGGAACAGTGGAAAACACTAGCATCTGGAGGAAGTATGTTTAATTTCATTTTAGATAAAATCTTCTTTAGATTGGGAAAAGAAAACAGAGAGAGCTGAGGCCAAGCAAAAGTTTGAACTGCTTCTTTAAAGCATTTGCATTTGTATTTTCTGGATGACTAGTCTGAAAAATGTGGAAAGCTGTCAGTGTCTGTTGATCTTTGGTTTCACTTGGAAGTCTGTTTCGAACCTGCTGGAGCAAGTCCTGAGAATGCACGTTCTCTTGCAGATGTGCCTGCCAAAGGATAGCCTTTTAAGAAATATGGTAGTTTTGCTGTGGTAACTTACTTACAGTGAAGTTGTTCTTACAATCGGTTTTGCGCACAGAAGATGGTAGGAACGCTGTTATATTAGTTTAAATAGATGTGCGGATAGGAGTTTTGTTGCTCTTTCCATTACTTGTAGCCAGTTTGCTTTTTGGATAGTAAGCAGTGATGAGTTCTTGCATGAGCTAAGTAGATAACTGCAGATTTGATTTACTGAAGTCTGATGTGAGGAGTTTAGTGTGATGACAGGTAGGACATACTCCAGTGTGGGTATGAATACATTTTCAGCAAATGATTTGCTTGCTTCCAAGGTAATAAATGGAAATTCCGTAAGTCATTTTAAGATGAAGTACCTTATGAGCTGCTTTCTCAGTATGGGGTCTCGATAATAAGACTGCATCTTTGAATAGAGAATTGAGATTCATAAAGCAACATGCACTTTAAAAAAAGATCATTGGAAGATAACGTGTAGCATTATGTTGTTGATGAAATAGTGACTATATTTCTTTGTCATGCTCATTTAAAAATACTGTATTGGTACAGTCAACCTGATGTTATTTGGAAAGTTGGAGGCTAAGATATGACCCATGTCTCCTGTGGGCCACCTGAAGAAAAATGGCCAATACTTTAAATGGAATTGAGGGATAGTGAAAGTTAAAATGTAAAAGTTTAGTGAGTTGTAGAGAATGGTCCACTGCTCTAAAGACTGTAGTTCTTAAAAGTAATTTAATTACACCATTTCATCACAAAAATTATGGCATTCTTAATACAAGCCACAAGGGAAAGCCTTACAAATCATACAATATCCTTATGGAATAAATGCTTAAAGGAAGGTCTAATGGTTTATTATATTGATTTGTTCTAATGGTTTACTATATTAATTCGTTTGTGTGCACCTGACTATGTGCCACAATATACTTGAGGTTCTCTGCATCTTTGGTGGCACACAGCAGTGCAAGCAGGTGGCCCATGAGAGGTTCAGTTCTGCCTGGAAATCCTAAGTAATTTTAAGCTAACATAGATGGGGATATGAGTACTTCGATTCCCTACATATGCACTGTGTGAACAAAAGAAAAATCAATAGACAGAAACAGAAATGCCACATCTATCCAAAAGAATGTAAAGCAAAGCACTGCCTCCAAAAGATTCAATCACAGTAAATAGAGACAGAAGATAAAAGGTAGAATTTCAAGACAGGGTCAAAGTCATACAATAAGGTGATTCTTCGTGCAGATGCTCGGAGTGGGTTAAAAGAGTTTTGATATACTAGACTACAGTACAAAGGGTATAAAAGCCAGTGAAAAGACTGATGGAAAGAATCAAAGATGAGACAATATCACAGAAGATAACAAAGCCTCTTTGCAATAAGAAGCACTGGTAATCCTAATGGGCCTGTTTGGTGTGTTTTGCTGTACTGGGTATATGTCCTTATGTCGTGCATTACAGTCTAAGAATGTGTGTGTGACTGATAATCATTGGGTAGGGGAATATTCCCTTTCCCTGGGGGTTGTGTAGTCTTAGAATTAGCATATGTAATTAGCAGAAGGTGTGGGGGATATGGTTTATGTTTTTTTAAGTAATACTTGCATGACTGAGAAGGACTAGAAGGACTAGGAAGGTGACATTTACATTTTCGATGTTGAGTGGTTTACATTCAGAATATCGACATTTGTGTCCACCAACTCAAAGTAAATCATATATATATATATATATATATATACATACTGTACATACACACACACACACACACACACACACACACACACACAGACACACACACACACACACACACACACACACACACATGGGCACACACACATACCACACTCACAGACATATACTGACATACAGATAGATCTGTGACAGTGCAATTAAACATTTACTTTTATATATTTATTTTGATATTTTACTATTTATTTATTTGTGTTTTTATGTTGGTCTGCTAAAATAGTGATCTGGTCTCCAGAGCATTTATTTTTTTATCAGATGAATTTTGAAGTGCATAAAGAACTAAGTCCAGAAGCAACTTCCTCCCCTAAACATAATGCACCAAGTATATGGCAGCATACTTGAGCTCTGCTACAGAAAGTATTTAGGTGCACAATCTCTCGTTTCCCCTCTTCACCTGATTATATCTATTTGTCTAGTGATCTACATATATACACATATGTATATATATATATATATATAAGATGGGTTGCAAACTGGCTCAGAGATTGAACCCACATGGTCAGAATCGCAGGTGCCATGTCCGAATCCAAACCATTACAAGTGGCATCCCACAGGGCTCAGTCCTGGGACCTCTCTTGTTCGGTATATACTTCTCTGAGATTCAGGCTAACACAGGGGGATTATGGCTGACAAAGTTCACAGATGACTGAAAACTGGGGGCCATAATTGAATCTCCAGCTGACACAAGCACCCTCCAAAAGGGTCTCACAGAGACGGATGCTTGGTGCCAGAGCCACGGCCTCAAGCTAAATGCTAAAAAGTGCATAGTCATACCCTTTGGGAAAAACAAGGTGCCCACAAATTACCACATAGGTGGTAATCCATTAAGTACGGAGGAAGTAACTAGAGATTTGGGAACAAACGTAGATAGTAATCTCTCCTTTGATAATCACGTTGCCAAAGTGGTTAGAAAGACCTTCTATATAGCCCACCTTATCACGAAAGGGTTCACATCTAGATCAAGAGAGGTCATTGTGCCCTCTACTGCCACTCATCAGGCCCATAATTGAATACAATGCCCCTTTTGGGATGTACCTTACCCGACACCTGCAGCAACTGGAGAGACCCCAAAAGTACCTCACCAAGAGGATCATGGGCTACAAACAGATGTCCTATGCAGCTCGACTAAAGAAACTCCAGCTCTACACAGTTGCTTGCTGCCTACTCAGAGGCGATCTATGTCTGACGTACAAAGCCATGTCAAACCCAGAATTAATGGACATGCTCCACCTCAAAAAATCCAAGTCCCTTAGAGCTACACACTCCAGGGACCTAAACCTCAGCACAAAAATAAATAGGACATACTGGAGGGACAGATTAATTTCCCAGAGGCTCCCCTCACTCTGGAATAGAATCCCAATTCATGTTAGACATAGCCCCTCGCTGACCCTCTTCAAGTGAAATCTGGACACGTGGATGGGAAATCGCAAATTCACGCCTGGGATCTCTTCTGTGTCCCTGCTAGACAGAGGCACAGTAAACTAATCTTAAAAGGGTACCTTCTGTGACCTACTTTACAGAGGCACAGTAGGCTAATCTAATAGGGAGGCGGAAGCCAATACACTCTGGCTATGCTTATAAATGCCCTAGGGCAGATAGCCTAGTATCTACCTATGAACCTATGAACCTATATATATATATATATATATATATATATATATATATATATATATATATATATATATGTATACATATCAGTATATCTAGATTTTTGCATAATATAGCACTTGTTTTGAGCTTTTCTATAATAGACTCAAATGTAGCCATCTATAGCACAGTTGCACCAATTTTCATTTGATTGAGGTAGTGCGCCCATGGAGTTTGTATATATAAATAAGGGGACTGTGTAGGTAAAACCCCAACCCATGTATACACTTGATTTAGATTCATGGGTTAGATGTTTTATGTTACAAGTGAATGATCATAAAAGTACGCATACAAGCAGTTTTGGTATTCTATAGATTCAACCTGGGCATTTTATGAACAGTAATAAAGTAAGTGAAGTGATGATTTACTTGTTTGCTAGTCAGAATAGGGTGGTCCAAATAATTATGAGTGAGGAATTGTGTGTCAGTGACTGCACTAATAAAAATGTATATAGTGTGTGTGTGTGTGTGTGTGTGTGTGTGTGTGTGTGTGTGTGTGTGTGTGTGTACATTTGCTAATTTAGTTAAATAATGAAGTTTAAAACATAAAATATTGTGAAAATCGCACATTCCGCCCTTCTCCCTTAAAGGAATGCAGACATAATACCATTAAGAATGCACACTACTACTGCTGCCCTACAGTGCATACTTTCTTCTTCCCCACCTTGAGTTTTGTTTGCTCTACCTTGAAATGTGTTATGAAGCAATAATTTGAAGGATGTGTTACACTCCACTGACTGAAAGGCAACCTGTTCTGATACCTTTTCTTAACATGTTCTGAAATTGGTTGGGCAGTTTTTGTCTGCATTTTTTTTTGCTACACACTGCTATTGGACTGATCAGTTTTAACTGGAGTTGACATTTCTACCAGTCTGACGATACCAGGGAAGTGTATGTTTTTATTTAGTCCAGTTATATCTGCGTTCTTTTAAAGTACATTTATTGATAATACTGCCTTTTAGGCAAAGTCTACCTAATGGAGTTTCCAACCTAAAAATAAATAAATCAATACATAAAAATAAGAAATTAATCACCTGACAATATCTATGTGGTGCTACTGGCATTACTTTCAGGGTGAAGTTGTTGAACTGGTTTGGGGGGCAGCTGTGCTCGGGCGCAGTACATTCTTCAGGGAGGAGTCAAGCACGAGTGCCAAATTTAGGTGTAGCCGAACCTAACGTTCATCTGTGAGGGCTAGCTGCCATTCTGGGACATTTTAAGCCTAGTCAATTTCCCTTAAAGTCCTTAGACATCGTTTAATTACCTGCTGCAGAACCATGGCAGAAGTTCAAGAATTCAAGGATCTCAATATGGAAAAGAAGCTTTCTGCCCTGACTTACCCCTGTGATCTAAGCCCGTGGGCACACCTCAAACCTACCTAAACTATTCAGTGCTCTAAATTGCTCAAGCAAACAAACAACCAAAGCAGGCTTCCTAGCTGCCTCATCCCCTTTGTTTTCTGGACTTTTAATCAGGAGGAAACTAAGGAACTTTCTGCCCTGACTTGCCCCTGTGATCTAAGCCCGTGGGCACACCTCAAATCTACCTAAACTATTCAGTGCTCTAAATTGCTCAAGCAAACAAACAACCAAAGCAGGCTTCCTAGCTGCCTCATCTCCTTTGTTTTCTGGACTTTTAATCAGGAGGAAACTAAGGAACTTTCTGCCCTGACTTACCCCTGTGATCTAAGCCTGTGAGGACACCTCAAACCTACCTAAACTATTCAGCGCTCTAAATTGCTCAAGCAAACAAACAACCAAAGCAGGCTTCCTAGCTGCCTCATCCCCTTTGTTTTCTGGACTTTTAATCAGGAGGAAACTAAGGAAGTATGTGTAACTACTGCTGAACCCTTACTGATCTACTGTTTTAACCTTGATAATTGTTTTTAGTACACTCGCCTGCCAGGATAGCCAGCAGCCTTAGAATTCCTATCCTAACTTCTATGTTCGTCCCCCCTGACCTACACTAGCTGCTCTCTTCTTTAGTCCAAGTATTCAATGAGGATATTCTAAGTGGAGTAAGACGTATCTTTATTCCAGCCACTTGGTGACACCCTCCCTCATTTAGACTTCACTGCAAATAGTGCAGGTTTTTCTCTCTAAACCCTAACCTTCCTCCATCTCACTGTATCTCCTTAACTCTTCTAGCCCACTCTAGCTGTAACATTTATTTTCCTACTCATTCTCTCTAGTTTCTCATACTTTACTCTCTCCCTACACACCCAGGTCTTTCTCTCTTCTAACTTACCCCTCTGAAAACCTCCTTTCACTGATTGACTCCGAACCTCTCTGGAACTCTTTGGTTCTCCCTCCCTGTATTCACCTTGTATGGTAATTGTCTTCTCTTTTTCTCTTATCTCCCTCTCTTTTTCCTGCCTCTGACATCAGTCTGTCCTGATAATACTTTATTCTCTCCCTCCTGGTCTAGCTCCCTCCTCTCTTCCTACCTCAGTGTCCCTCTGTGATTTACGTGTATTCTCAGTTGTAGCTGTACTCTTTCATTCTATATTCTATATACGTCTTCTCTATTAATAGGTCCACTACTAACTCTTTTCTCTGCACCCTACCCGTCTTTCTGATATTACCTTCATTTCCCCTCCCCCTTTGCTAAACTCTTCCCGGGTAACTCCCATCCCTGCCCCTCCCCTTCCTACTGGAAGTGATAAAACTTCTCCTAACTTTTCGGCGCCATCTTTAAACGTCGCCTACCCCGACTGCTGTGCGCCCTGGCTGAGCGTGTATTACTAATGTAAGTGTACCTGTTACCTTTATGTAGTGCTTTCTTGTTTAATTTTATATTTGCTTATTTTTAGATGTTCTGCTTTTGTGCTGGGATCTTCGCGCGCTGTAATAACTAAGCGCAAGGTCCGGTTTGTTGCTCATTTATTTTTGTAACATCACAGAATGTCTGTCTTAGTACTGGGATCACCGCACTCTTTAAAACATTAAGCGCAAGGTCCGGTTTGTTTTTCTAAGTTCCTGACTATTACTAGAGATGTGATACTAGGTATATAGAGTGTATTTTAGGTCTGTTCTTAGTACTGGGTCCACCGCGCTCTTTAAACATTAAGTGCTAGGTCCGGTTTGTTTTTCTAAGTTCCTGAATATTACGAGAGATGTGATACTAGGTACATAGGGTTTATTATAGGTCTGTTCTTACGCGCTAACTGTTTTAATTGTAGAAGATGCGCACTTGACACAGAGACCCTAGCAGTCTCTATTGTGAATATATTCCTACCTAATTGTGTTATTGGTTTTATTCTTCGGCAACTGCAAGGTGCTTGGTGACTGAATCCCGCCATTACACCACCATCTCGGTGTTTATTGTAACGCCTGTATTAACAGTAATTGTGGCGGGAAGTACTAATGTACTGCATAGGGGAATTGGCTTTTGCGATTTAATCGCTCAGCAAATGCCATCTTCTCCGTCCTAAAGTCAATGCGGTAGTTTGGCTATTAGTTGCATTTTTTCAAAAATATTAGTTATGTATGGCTAGTAGCTGCATTTTTATATAAAAGATATTAGTTAATCTACATTTGTGGAGGGAAATGTTAATGCACTATATTCATGAAGTGTATTTGTAGATTTAAATACTCAGTAAACGCCATGTGTTAGGTGATTTAATCCTGCTTGTAAAGTAACTCTGCATACTCAAAGACTATTAGCTGCATTATTGAAGTGTTTTGTCTTTATAGATTTTTATGCTGTTGAAGTTTGCTGGCTAAATTATCTGATATAGAAACGCAATGTTTTTTTTTTCATAAGTGCTTCTAACTGCTACTAATAATTATGTTGTCTTATAATTCAACGACATTTCATTGTAAGTCAGAAACAAGATGTGTTTAAATTGTTTTTAACACTATTTCTCTCTAAACTCTCTCTCCTGTTCTATAGCTTTCTGCCCTGACTTACCCCTGTGATCTAAGCCCTTGAGGACACCTCAAACCTACCTAAACTATTCAGCGCTCTAAATTGCTCAAGCAAACAAACAACCAAAGCAGGCTTCCTAGCTGCCTCATCCCCTTTGTTTTCTGGACTTTTAATCAGGAGGAAACTAAGGAAGTATGTGTAACTACTGCTGAACCCTTACTGATCTACTGTTTTAACCTTGATAATTGTTTTTAGTACACTCGCCTGCCAGGATAGCCAGCAGCCTTAGAATTCCTATCCTAACTTCTATGTTCGTCCCCCCTGACCTACACTAGCTGCCCTCTTCTTTAGTCCAAGTATTCAATGAGGATATTCTAAGTGGAGTAAGACGTATCTTTATTCCAGCCACTTGGTGACACCCTCCCTCATTTAGACTTCACTGCAAATAGTGCAGGTTTTTCTCTCTAAACCCTAACCTTCCTCCATCTCACTGTATCTCCTTAACTCTTCTAGCCCACTCTAGCTGTAACATTTATTTTCCTACTCATTCTCTCTAGTTTCTCATACTTTACTCTCTCCCTACACACCCAGGTCTTTCTCCCTTCTAACTTAGCCCTCTGAAAACCTCCTTTCACTGATTGACTCCGAACCTCTATGGAACTCTTTGGTTCTTCCTCTTCCTCTGTACCTCTACTCTTTGCCCACTAGGTGTCACTCTGTCCACATCTAGACTTACAGTACTGGTTTATTCACTTCCATATTCTTCCTATTTTCACCTCTCTCACTCCTATCCCTTTCCATCTTTGTAGGGCTCTGTGACCCACTCCTTACGCTACCTATCTCAAACCTTCTATCTGCTAGCTTTTTCTGTTACTTTTTCCTTCCTCTCTGAACTCTGTGTGTCCCGCTCCGTTCGCCCTGCGGGCTCACTCCGCTCCCCTTCCTACCCCCAATTCCCACCCACCCCCTGGGGTCCTAACCTTATACTTCCCTAGTCACACCCCCTCACTCTTACAACCTATCCTGATCTTTCCCGCTAAAAACTAGACCCCTCCCCTCTGCACAGACTCTCCCCCCTCCTTCCTCTACTGCTAAACCAACCTCTTCTCCTATTACTAGCTTCTCTCCTCTTCCTCAATTAACTTTCTTCCCATAAACTTCCACTCTCTATACCTATACCTATACTCTGTATTCTCCTTTCTCACCCCTACAGATCCTCCTACTAATTCATTCCTTCTTTCCTTTTGCCTTATACCTATAACACCACCTCTCCTACCCTTTCTTCCACTACTACTTTATAACTTGCCTTATCTCACCACTTCTACATATGACTCCATACTTACCCACCATGTTGATATTCTTAGCATTATTCTCTTCCTCCCTTTATTCTTCTTACCTTCTTACCTTCTTCGAACACCCACTTAAAAACCAGCCAGACTATATAAATAAACATACATCTATCATCCACACCTCTCTTACCTCATTCTTAAATTCTACCTCCACCCCTAGCTATCACCTTCCCAAATTCCATAGGTACTCTCACCTCACCTATGCCTTACCCTCTGATAAAAAAATGAAACAACTAGACCTTCCAAAAAGCAACTTCAAATCCAGACTTAATACCCCTAACTTAGAAGACGGTGATATTCACCCCAACCCTGGCCCTTCATATCCCGCCCCTCAAGTATCTAAACCTAACTTCAATAACACCCTACTCATAGGACATCTAAATATACGAAGTGTAAACAACAAAGTACACTACTTACATGCCCTGTTAGACATTCACCACTTTGATATTCTGTGCCTCTCAGAGACTTGGCTGAAGCCAGCCACCAAAGACACTGAGATCATACCCCAAGGCTACAATTTATATAGGCTTGATTGTTCTAAACGTAAAGGTGGTGGAGTGGCAATTCTATTTAAGAACCATCTTAGCATCTCCACCCTCCCAGCCTGTCCAACCCAGGATGTTAAAGCTGAAGCCATCATCGCTAAACTTCAATTAAATGCTCAAAAAGCTCTTTACATCATCTGTATGTACATACCACCAGGCAACAATATACCGATCTTAGAAGACTTCCTCAGTTGGGTTTCCACCAACTACCCCCAAGAAACTATAATTCTGGGTGAATTTAATATAGACTGGAATACTATTAATAGTGAAAATCCCTCCTGTCATATAAACCTACATGGTTTTACTCAATCCATTACCACTACAACAAGGCTTAATAAACCAAGTAAGAAACAGAGTATCTTAGACTGGATACTCATAAACAAAGTCAATGTCTCATACAAAGTAGGAACTATGCCTGATGACCTCAGTGACCACTGCCTAACCTATATCTCTAGAGAAAAGACTGACTATCAAAACCTCCCTAACACTAGAATAATACATTTCGACCAAACACTTCAAAAGTGACTTATTTCAAAATGATCTCAAAACATGCAACTGGAACCTCTTGAAATCACTTCCTCTTAATGAAGCAGTTTCATTCTTTAACTCAACCTTCCTTTCCATTTTGGATAAACATGCCCCTGAACGCTCTATTAGAATGAAGTCTAATATAGCCCCATGGCTCTCAAAGGAAACAAAGAAATTAATTCATACTAAAAATAAAATTTGGGCCAAATGGAGATACCATAGAATCAGCTCTGACTTTCTTCATTTTCGCCAACTTAGAAATCTTACAAAAAAAGCTATAATCTCTGACAAAAGAAACTACTACTGTGAACTTCAACAAACCCATTTAAATAAACCCAAACAATTTTTCTGGTCTTCAATCAACAAACTCCTTTCACCTGGAACAGCTAAAACTCCCTCCCCCATAAACGCAGACCCAGATACACCTAACCATACTGCAAACGCTTTTAACTCCTTTTTTTATAGAAACCATTCAAGCTCTTGCTAGACAACTGAACGCCAATAACTTTTACCCTCCAAATAATCTTGTTGATTCCCCCCACAACTTCACTCTTCATCCTATCTCTACCTCTTTCATCTACAAGCTTATTCTCAAACTGAAACCCTGCACCCCCTCTGCTGATAAACTCCCCTCTCTCTTTCTTCAAAAGGCTGCTAAACAGATTGCATACCCTATATGTATACGGATTAATAGGACTATCCAAGAGGGAACCATACCAGATATATGGAAAGTCTCTCATATCATCCCACTACACAAAGGTGGTAACTCTATTGACTATACTAACTTTAGACCTATTGCTCTTCTCTCACCTCTAGCTAAGATTATGGAGAAATGTATCCATCAGCAACTTGTACAGTATCTTTCTTTACACAACATAATAGCCAACTGTCAACATGGCTTTAGACCCCACCATAGCACCTCCACTGCCCTCCTTTCCTTTGTTGACACCATCAACAACTATCGTAACTCCAATCTTTTCACCTCTGCTCTATTCATTGACCTTTCTAAAGTTTTTGACATGGTGAACCACTCTTCCCTTATTAACATCCTTGAATCCCTCTCATTTGATAACCTGGCTATAAAATGGTTTACTTCTTATCTTAGCAACAGACATCAAGCCGTTAGTTGGGACAATCATATCTCTTCCTTATTGCCTGTTTCTATTGGAGTCCCACAGGGCTCCATTCTCGGCCCACTTCTCTTCTCCCTTTACATAAACGATCTCAACACTGTAATCCCTCAAGCTACCTGCATCCAATATGCTGATGACTCCACTATTATTTGTTCAGCATCTACCTCTTCAGAGCTACTCTCTCTAACGCAAACTACTTTCAACACTGTAGAAACTTGGTTTACTAGACAGTACCTCCTCCTCAATGCTAAAAAAACGAAACTTCTCCTTTTCACTCCTACCACTCGAGCCTCCCCATTAAATTTCGACATCATGTCTAATGACACCACTGTCATCTCTCCTGACACGACAACTAAACTGCTAGGTATAACCATCGACAACTATCTCACTTTTGATCAACACATCAATAACATCATCAAAACAGTTAACAAAAAAATAGGATCGTTATACCGTATTAAACCATTTCTTACACCTTCTACCAGAGCTACTATCGCCCACTCCCATCTGATATCTACTCTCTTTTACACCTCACCTATTTTCACTAACCTTAAGAAGGCTAACCTAAATAAACTAGCAACCTGTTACAATAGCATTGCCCGCTTTGCCACCGGTAACCCTTTTAGAACACATCATTGTCATAACCTAAAACTCCTAGGCTGGCTTGAGCTACAAAACTGCCTTATGATCTCACAACTTACCATTGCCCACAAGATACTTTACCAACCTGATAACACCCCTATACTTTCTCAACTTTTAACCCCTTATAATAATCTTACCTCCCTACGATCTTCTTCTAAACTCATGACCAAATCTGTAAAATCCCATAACTTAGCTGGTGACTCTCTGTTCACCAATACTGTAGGTAGAACATGGAATCAGCTACCCACTGATATCACTCTAATCTCCTCCTTACCACTCTTCAAACAAAAAATCAAACTGTACTTCCAAAATCACTGGCTTTGTTCCTGTAGGACTCTGACTAACCTTCTTCATTTTCCCTACTCTACTATAACTATACACTGTACTTATTAGCTGTACATATACTTTCTTCTTCTCGCCCTGTTGCTCTCCTCTTATGCTCTGACCCACTCCTCCTTTTTCTCTCCCCTGTCCTCTTTTCCATCTTCTTACTTCTTCTCCTTACTGACCTTTGCTTCTCACTCTTCTCCTCCCTTGTATTTCTTCATTAATCCCTGTTTTACTTCTTTCTCTCCAACAGATTATCGAAAACAATTTTGCTAATATTTAGCTGTTTAATTGTGATGCTTCTACTGAACTAGTATATATTTTTTTTGGAGTACCTTAGGTATTTTGTTGTTCTTGTTATTAAATGTATATTCCTATTGTACTCAACTTTTTATTAATATGTCTCTTTGTAATTGATTTATGTGTGGAGCTTTTCTCCCCGGGCCTCTACTGAAAATGGACATATATCCAGCTAGACTAGCCCGGTTAACAAATGTAAAATAAATAAATAAATAAATAAATGTGTGCATTTTTACTGGAACCAGGTTTAAAAGTACAGAAAGCATGATTTGTATATCAGGGTTTTGTTCCTATCATACTTTTAAACCAGATGGAAACTGCGGTGGAGTATCCATATTTGTTAAAGACCACATTACTTCTAGAAACATTCCCAGAGGCCCACAAAATGGATTTATTAAGATTCAATGTACTCTAAATAAAACCAGTTATCAGATTACAGCAAGGTAAAGGACCCCCTTAACAACACCTGAAAACTACGAGTTTCTTAAAGATATTGGTTGACTTTCAAAAGCACAAAAACTACATCATGCTGGGAGACGTTAACTACTGGTCAATAAACTAGGAAACCTATAGCTCAAATGTAGACTATGCTCAAAAATTCCTCTATTTCATTAAAATGAAGTACTTGAATCAAATGCTGAAATTGCCTTCTAAAAGACAAATATTTTTGACCTGTTCCTTATAAATATATCATCTATAAGCACTATTCCACTGGTGAACCCTTCCCCAGACAAGTCTGACAACAAATTGATAACATTCTCTTTCAGAATCCCTAAAACAGCAGAAGCAGGTATCACAGTATTAAAAGATTTCAAATGCATAATCTTCCTACAATTCTCTGATGGAGTCTGTAAGTTAAAGTATAACTGAATCACCCATAATGTTGTCATGCCTAGTAGTTACGCAAATAAATTCTATGCTGTCCAAGAAAACTATATAAATCTGTTAGTCCCTACTAAAAATAAACACATTGCGAAAGGTTGTAGCAAACCAACCTGGGGGTCCATTCCAAAATAAACAATACAATAAAAGGAAAGCACTCATTAAAATTTATAGCACAACTAAAAACCTATAAAACAAGGACACCATTTATTTATTTATTTATTTATTTACATTTGTTTACCGGGAAATTCCGACTTGATGCACTTTTTCAGCGGATGCCCGGGGAGAAAAGCTCCACATCATGTACATGATAAATAGAGATAGAAAGTTGCACAATAGTAAACAACATTACAAGTTGTTGGCTTTAATACAATAACAATATATCGATTATCAACAGTATATACAGTAAATGTTGCAAGTTAAGATAGTTTCTTGTCGTTTATAATATCAGTAACAAAGTTGTCAGAGAAGATTTAAAAGTATGTAAAGACATCTAGCTAATTCAAAAGCTTATCCAAATTACTGAAAAGAATCAACAGGAAAACAAAAGGCTTCTCATGAAATTGGTCTGGCATCTGAAGTTAAATATAATTACAAATCCTCCTTTACTTAACATCATGATGTTAAAAAATAACACCCAACATTTCTCTAAACTTATTCATAATGACACTAGTTACTCTGATTCATTGGATATCACAGATATATTAGCAACAAAGCCAATGCAAATTTCAGCCCGGAAATAGTCATACAAAGCCCACATATGCCTAAGGATCTCATACCCCCTGTCATCACAAATAACAGTTATTAAAAGTACTCTTCAGAGCAAAACATACATCCTGCCTAGGAGCTGATAACATACCAACCTGCATATTTAACAGCACTAACAATTTGCTACTGTACCCACTCTGCCAACTATTCAATCTGAGCTTATCCACTGCCTTTGTCTCTGAGGTTTGGTGGACCCATGGAATTACAGACTCATCTGCTTGACTAGCCTCATCTGTAAAGCCAGGGAATGGGTCATAAATAATCTGATAAAATATGAAATAAATAATGTCAAAAGACTTATCCTTCAGTAGTTTGGTTTTGTTAAAGATAGATCCTGTATTATCAATCTGGTTAATTGTTTTAGTGAGTAATGTACACTGTGGACAGTGGTCACACTATCCATACAGCATGCTATCACCTGACCAAGGCATGTGATACCATCCACATGCCAATATTACCAACAAACTAAATGTACTCCAGATTGATCCCTATGTAGTTAGATGCATAGTTAACTGCCACTATTCAAACATATCACACAACTAGACCGGACTCAGAGATGACTAACTAAATAGCTCAACAGACTAAAGACACTCAGCTACCAAGTCGGGCTCAAAGCTCTGTTGCCATACTTTTTTTTTGTAATAGACTCCAGTTAAGTGATTTATAACATTTCTTGGTGTTTAACATCCAACACTCCATGACCTCCCACATTTTCACAAAACAAATGACTTTACAAATACTCAGCTAAAGACTTGAATCTCCATCAACAAAAGACAAGACATGCTATGTGGACAAATTTGTTACTCAGCACTTTTCCCCACCTGGGGAATAATTGTCTGTTACATATAGGACACAATAATATCCTCATGTCCTTTAAGGAAAACCTTGATGATTGGATGGGTGCCAATACATTCATTATGATCATGTCTTGGTTCACCTTCCTGGGGTGAGGTGCAGCCTATGAAGGTGGGTATTGGCAGAATGATTATAGTCCTCCTCCATCCCCATCCTCACAACCCCCTCCTCCATAAACATACCTTCATGCATTCATTTCCCACTATACCCCACACAACTTAACCTTGTCTGAAACCTGATATAAACCTCATATCTCAAATAATATCATCCTACCCCCAGGCAATAACATTTACCATGAGGATAGAATCACTAAGAAAGGAGGAGGTGTTGCCTTAATCTACTCTGAGGAACTGAACCTCTCTCCCCTATCCACACATCCACCTGATGTTTCCCCTGCCAAAGTACTCTTACTTAATTGCCACTTAAATACCCACAAAAAATTTGTCATTGCTGCAATCTATATCCCACCCAGCAAAAATATCCCTAGTCTTGAAAACATATTTTCATGGTTCTCCCAAAATGTACCTTATGAAACATTAATATTGGGTGATGTAAACATTGACTGTAAAGCACATAGTGCTAGCTCCCCAGACCAAAGCTTCAGTCTCTTTGGTTTTCCCCAGCTCATAACAGCCCTAACACACTTCAATAGACTATCCAATACCAACACTATCATTGACTGGATATTGACTAACAGCCCTCACCTCTATCACAACCCCAAGACACTTCCCGATACTTTAAGTGACCACCTCCCTATTTATATTGAAGACACTCCCCTCAACTATCTAGGACTCATCTCTATGGAGACTGCCATAAGCTCTCTACTTTCAACCCCAAGACCCTTAATGATAGACTCTCATCCATAAACTGGTCCTGCCTGTATAATCTCCCTCTCGTTAATGCTGTGCTAAAATTTAACAACATCTTCTTCAACATTCTCAACTCACTAGCTCCTCTTCGGAAAATCAGAATAAAATCTAATCATGCCTCTGGCTAACAAATGAAACTCACTGCCTTATGCATCAGAGAGACTCTGCATAGAAAATTTGTATAAAATCAAAATCCCCTACCCACCTCCAAAACTATAAAGAACTCAGAAATCGCACAAAAAATAATCCTCAATGATAAAAGAAAATTCTACTTTAAGGCCCAGACTACCCATCACACTAATCCCAAAACTTTCTGGAGAGCTATTAACTCTATCCTCCACCCCAGAAACCCTCAAACTCCTAATTCCTACCCTAATCTGTCAGCACAGGACACCACCACCCTCCTCAACCATTACTTTATTGATACAATTCAAAAACTCACCAATTCTAAACACAACTCTAATCCCACTGTCCCTCCACAAATACATTCTCACCTAACTCTCTTTTCCATTAAATCCATACCCACCTCATACATAAAATCCCTCCTCCAAAAACTCAAACCATGTTCCTCCTCAGCTGACAAATACCCTCCCTTTCTCAACCTTGTAGCTGACTCTATTGCCCACCCAGTCTCAATACTCATCAGTACATCTATTAGGGAAACCACCATACCTGACATATGGAAAACATCTTATGCCATACCACTCCACAAAAAGAGTTAATTCCCCCGACCCATCTAACTACAGTCCCATAGTTATACTCTCCCCCCCATCTAAAATCCTAGAAAAATGCATACATACCCAACTTCTCAAATACCTCATCCAAGAAAACCATCTGACATCTACCCAACACAGATTCTGACCAAACCATAGTACTACAACTGCTCTTCTATCTTTCATTGACATCATAGCTGATGCTTGAGATGGGATAACAATAAACTTGTATCATGTATCTTCTTAGACCTTTTTAAAGAACACAGTCTCCCTCTCTAGACTCCTAAGCCAACCTTAATCTCTCAGCCTCTACCCTTGAATGGTTCTCTAGTTATCTCTCTAATAGAATGCAATCAGTAAGATGGCACTCCACCTGATCCTCTTTCCTCCCCATCCATACAGGTGTTCCTCAGGGCTCCATCCCGGAACCCCTTCTCTTCAATATTCTCACCAATGACTTCTATAACTCCTGACCTCAGTTCTCTCTTATTCAGTATGCAGATGATTCAACACTCATCTCCTCTTCTGAAAGTATCTCTCAACTCCACTCTCTTACCCAAGACTCATTTATCTCTGTTGAAACATGGCTCATTGAAAACCAGCCTATTCTTAATCCTAAAAAAAAATAAACTCTTACTATTTCTTCCAAACTCTCTCATACCTCAAACCCACCTTCTTCATCTCTTCCTTAGATAACACCATCATAAATGCTGAACCTCACACTAAGCTACTTGGAATGATAATAGATGATGAACTAAAACTTGACCTCCATGTTTAACAGCCTGTAAAAAAAACAACCAAAAACTTGGTCTCCTCTATCAAAATAGCAAATACTTAACAAAAAAATCTAGAGTATCCTTGGCCCAATGTTATTTACTCCCAAGTCTGCTATATGCCACCCCAACCCTTACCAATCTTCAATTCTCTTTAACTACTAAGCTGGAACAACCATACTATAAAATTGCTAATTTGCTGCAAACCTACCACATACCTGTCAACACTGCCTGGCTCTGAAACACCTACAGTGGCTCAAATTCCCCACCAATTTCAGCTTTCTCAACTTCATACAACGCACTTCCTACTCAACTAGTCCACTGCATGGCCCTCTCTAGCCAATCTCGTATCTTACTATACACTCACATGCCCACTCCAAAGCACCGACCAACATCTTCTCCAAATATACAAACCCAATAAGGTTATTGGAAAATTATTATATAAATACTCAGTATCTCGAAACAAGAACAAACTCCCACCCAACATAAGAAAGGTTACTCACACCAACAATTTCAAAAAACTAAAAAACGATTTAGCTAACTCTTGGATCTGTCCTTGCCATTTCCCCCACTTAAACCCTTAATCCCCCTCCTGCTACCTCCTTCTCTCCCTACCACAGCAAATTAATTCTTGCATAAAGGTTGAGCTTAATGGCTAAATAGCTTTCTTTCTTGTCCCTCCTTTTTTTTCACTTGTGATAACTCTCTAAGGAGGGCTTGGATTAACAACTCTATTTTTTCATATTTTACTCTTAGTATAAAAAAATAAATAAAACAAAAATATATACTTCATGCATAAGAAAATGTTGCTTGCTTTTGATTTCTCAAATGTGTAACTTTGCCATTTTGATTACTATCTTACTTTGTGCAAAAATTCATTTTTTTATTTTACTCTGTATAACTCTGATTTTTTTACTATGTTTTTGATCTTGTACATATTCTATTCTATATTTCTGTATAATCTGCATGGAGCTTTTCTCCTTGGGTCTCCACTGAAAATGGTCTTTTTGCTCAGTTGGACCAACCCAGTTAACAAATGTCAAATAAATAAATAAATAAATAACTATATTATAATAACACTTAAAACTGAAACGCAGTGGCAGTATTTTAACAAAAGTGAATCGGCAAACAGAAAGGCTTTACTAACCCACAATATATTGATGGTTATTTAGCCATTCATTAGATATGTTTAAGTCAATTGGGAATCATAAAGGTTACCACTAAGTCTACACAAGTGTACACTTAGTGTAGCCTTTCTCAGTGAATACTCAGCACAAGCGATGTGGTAGGGATGTTTGAATGCAGAAAGTGTACACTAAGTTTACACTTAGTGATAACCTTTATGAAGCAAGCTTTGCATATTTTAGTGCAATATAATGTACGCGTGCTTAGGTCATTAAAACTGAAGTTGGTAACAAGGGCTATTTCACATTTCTTGAATATAGTGACTTATTTTCTCTGCACTGGGAGTTCTAGTCAAAAAATGTAAATGGTAAAAAAATCACCCAAAATAATTCACACTTTATGAAGTATAGCAGTTACAGTAAACTCTCATTTAACCGGAACTCAAGCAACCAGAAAAAAAATTGAAGAAATACAGTACAGTATGAACAATTCAGTTTTTCATGTGTTGCACTTTGTATCCCCCCACCCACCCACCCTGGAGAAACATACCTTACATGAGAACAAGTCAAACCAAGCAAATCAAATTGCTAAAATGTCAACACTCGCTCCATACTCTGTCAGTTTGCATCAGATTGCACATGCTCTCTCCGATTTCTCACACACACACACACACACACACACACACACACACACACACACACACACACACACACACACAGTCTCTTCAGCTTTCATACATGCATTCACTCACTCTTTCTCTCTCTGATCTCTCACACACACTCTCTTCGGCTTTCATACATCTCTCTGATCTTTCACACACAGTCACTTCTGCTTTCATACATACATTCACTCTCTCTTTTTCTCTATTCAGTTCATTCAATTCCAATCCACTTAACTTGCCACTGAAAACCATTCTGCATGCCATTCTTTCTAGCAGAAATCTAAGTTTAAAATATTATTATTCCAGCCAGGCTTTTGATTACTGTATTTCAATATTAAAATCAAATCGATACAGTGTTTATGGTATGGTATGGTATGGTATGGTATGGTATGGTATGGTATGGTATGGTATAGTATAGGGTACAGTATTTGTCAGGTCTATTTTTAATAGTAACTCTCAAGGAACCAGAAACTACACTTATCCGGCATCTACCAATCCCCATGGGTGCCGGTTAACTAAGAGTTTACTGTAGCTCAATTTAGATAGTTGTGATGAATGAAACATGGCACAGGGATGCCAATGGTATTGCTTTTTTTTCCATTAGCACCCACTGACATGTTGCAAATTTTTCTTGTCACAAAACATGAAATGGAAATATATACAGTTCTCCAGTGATCTTTTTTGGTCATTTTTTTTAACTTGATGTGATTACACTGAGGTTTGCATTCTCATGCAATAATGGTTACTTAAAATCTCCAACAGTTTGTTTGCCTTTTCCTACAAGATACTTCTTGCATCATCTTGGTTCAGAGCTATATGCTGTATAACTAAATGCCTGCATTTTGGCTACTAGGCAAATTTTCCTGAAAAGGTATACACAAAAGGAAGTATCTAAGTTGGAAAAGAGGGACCTTCTTTTCCTACTAGCATGATAGTGTTACAACATGTAGTGGAGATACATTTCTTTTGTTACATATTCCTGTTCAAAAAGCATAACAGAAAAACATTTTTTTTCTTTTAACCAAATTAAGGAAAATACCAAAACTATCCAAAAATATCTTCCTAAGAAATCACTACAAAACAGGCAGATGAAGAATGAAATATGTCCTATATTTTATCATGACCCTAGACTGGGTGTGGGTAATACTAGATTTACCCATGTTTGGGGTGGCTTGCACAGGATGGTAAAATCCAAGTGATCAAACAAAGGTAACTGTGGGTAATTTCAGCACTACCTACATGCAGGAGTGGATTATTGTGACTACAAGATGTTACTGAAAAAAAAAACTTACTTTTTATAAATAATGCCATTGTATAAATGGACTTTACTGTTCCACTGTGGCTTCTCTATTGGCAAGGGCATCTAAATCTTGTACTGCATATGTGCTAAGCATGTAATGCTTGCTCTGTACACACTGATCTAGGCTTTTAAATCCCCTACCCCCAGGTATGGATCTTTTGTTTAAATGCTTTTGCTGCCCAAATGCATACAATTACCTTCTGATGGCATTAGTAGTTAAAAAGAAAAATTTGCAGCACAGAAATACAGCAGCTGTGACTACTGTCATTTTGGTAGTCAGTAGCGATACCAAAATTAAATATCACTGTGGCTACCAGCTACCAAACAGAGAACATTCTCAGTTGATGTTTTTCTGTGTTGAGAGATTTGAATCTATGAAACATGTTTAGACAGCAACACCACTTGCAACACAGGAAAACACCTGCTGTAATGAACTATCAGGCAATACACTCAGCAATAGTCATTTTCAGCATGCCTACCAAACTTGTTTCTGTAAATAAAGTTAGATTTGCAAGGGGCAGGCTGATCAGTTTGTCTAACTAGCATGCACATTTTACAGTATTAAAAGCTAATATTGAATAATGAGAAAGATCACCCAAAGTGGCAATCTATAATATTACGCATACTTTATTATATAAATGTATAATATTACGCATTCTTTATTATATAAATGTATACTATTACGCATACTTTATTATATACATGTATAATATTATGCATACTTTATTATATAAATGTATAATATTACGCATACTTTATTATATAAATGCTGCACTTACTTCTTGATACATTTTATACTGCAGCCTAACTCACTTTTGCTGATGGTCTGTGTCAGAATAGCAAGACTCACTGTACCACACTAACCACTTTTTTAAAAGTAATTGCACTTTATTGGGGTTGGGGTGAAGTATCATTTTTGAATCCCCTGATTTAGGCAGATAGCTGTTAAAACTGCTTACACTAGGAGACTCCAAGAAAAAAAAGTCTCCAACAAAAAGCTGGAAGCTAGGATATTTTCTTTAACACAAAATAACACTGGGCATATGTCTTCACTATTCACATCTGACATTCTCTTGAAACCTTTCAGGTGACCAGACTTAAATATAATACACTATGAATGACACTCTAATATGTTATAACTAGTATGTAATCGTCAGCAATTACACTTAAAGACCAAGATTGTGGTATTTTTAAATATTTTTCCTTTCCACAAGATACAGTGACATTGGCATTTGTATATAGCAGGTATGTGTGTGTGGGTGGAGGCAAATGTCAGGTAGTGAGGGGGGGGGGCTACACCCCACAAAGAATGATTTTTTCAGCGTTTTATTGTCGCCTCACAGTAAGACTTTGTCCTGTTCGATTCTCAGCTAGAGCGTCTTCTGTGTGGAGACATGCGTGAATGGGCGTACCTTCGTTGAAGTTTGTGCATCAGGGCTGGCAACTCGGCACGTAAAAATCTACTGCCAAACATTAGCGGACCGGAGTTCCGCTGTGGCGACCCCTAACCGGGAAAAGCCAAAAGGCACAACAACAACATCAGCTAAACATGTTTTCATTTAAACCACTGCACTTCTTGCAATTGCGTAACAATTGCAAAAAAAAAAGGATTATTAGTCATCCATCCCATCTCTCCATTCAAATCTCAAAGGTACACCGAATCTGATTCATACACTGACCTTTGATTTGTGTACCTGCTAGTGCTGGGTTATGCCAGGCTTAATAACACTGATTTAAAGATGCCTGTTTTCCTCTTTTACTTCATAATGGTAATACATGTAATATGTAATACAGTTCTGGGGAATCTCTCTTCCCTCATGAATTTGCTAAAACCTGGAAAACCATTACAAAACTGTTCCACTTTCAAAAAACTCCTTAAATCATATGCACACATATTTGTTCATTAGCAACCAACTTTTGAGCTATTTGTTAGTGTCTCTCTTTTGTTCAATAAGTTCTTTCCAGCTATCTTTCTACTTTGTACTTGTTAACATTTTAACTTTTTGTAACATGTTGTTAACTGTTGTTATCATGGTAGCATTGTCGCCTCACAGCAAGAGGTTCTCCCGTTCGATTCTCGGCTGGAGCGCCTTCTGTGTGGAGTCTGCATGTACTCACCGTGGTCGAGTGGCATTTGAAAGACATGGGTAGAATGGGCGTGCCTTCCTTGAAGGTTGGGCGTCAAGTTGGTACCTCGGCACCATAAAAATCTACTGCCAATCATTAGCGGACCAGAGTTCCGCTATGGCGACCCCTAACTGGGAGAAGCTGAAAGAAGAACAACAACAACCTATAACTGTTACCATTGATTACTGTTCATTTTGTACTGTGTGGAGCTTTTCTCCCCAGGCCTCTGCTGAAAACGGACACTAGTTGTCCAGTCGCATTATCCCGGTAAACAAATGTTAAATAAATAAATATAAAACGTGTGTAACTTTATGTCTTTTTCTCTGTAAATATGGGAAAGGACATGAAAGGAAGAGAAATGCATGAAACTGCAAATAAAATGTAAAATACAACTCAAGAAAGACTTAATTTCTTTCATATAGGTAAGTCACACAAGGGTTAGGAGACAGGAAAGCCAAAGGCATTAAAATGCACGTAAATTGTGCTTCAGAAAGAGCAGACTTGCAGAACTGTGAAATGATGCAGATATAAATATGCAGGCAATGAAGAGATATATTTAAGGTACTGATTATTTATTTACTGACATTTTATTATTGGGAAAGCCTGACTGGGCAGGAACCCATTTTGAGTGGAGGTCTGAGGAGAAAAGCTTCAAAGCATTACAAAACTTTTTAAGAAGAATAATTGTATAGTCTTTAAAATAATAGAAAAAAAAAGCAAATACAGTTTAAATAATTAAAACATAATATGAAGACATTGGTTAAGAATATCTACAAGGTATATGACAATGCTTTAACAGTTAGAGACATTTTAGCCAGTTTATAGAGAAATTAAATATATGTTAGTATAATACAAACAGGAATTGCAATACAAAGTGAGAGAAAGACAAGCTTATGGTATATTTAGACAGAAAGCCAGGGGGACAAAAATTGTTAAAGAAAGGAAGGGACTGAAGAACGGAGAGTAGGGAGATGTGAGATATGAATAGGTATTTGTTCACATTTAGAGATATAGTTTATCCTGGTGATAAAGAACAGTCACAGCTTTTGGCTAGGAAGTCTTTCAGATTGTTACTGAAGGATGGGAGGGGGGTTATTGACCTGCTGGATACAGATACAGAGTTCCAGTCTTTAGCAACAAGCCACAGATACAGATAATACCCAGCAAATTTGATAGGTTTATAGACAGACAAGAATTTTTATGTTTACTGGATCATAACAACCAACTGGGAACACACATGTGTAGAATGTTATTTAGTGCTTGACAAGCAGATGAATTCTAGATAATTTTATATGTGGTAAGAAGATGAGTACATGATAGTTGAAGGGGTAGTTCTAACCAATTTTGGCTTTTTAGTGCTATACAGTGGTGGGTTCTGAAAGGGGTATTTCCTGCAAGTTAGTAAGGATGGAAGCACCATAAAGAAGTGTGGGGAGGAGATAAGTAGTGGGAAGTGTAACTTTAGTTGCATTAGTGAGAAGGTGTTGGCTCTATAAAGCATCCCTAGTTTTTAATGAGTTTTTATGTATATTTGTATATGCAGGTCAAATTTAAGATTATCATCCACTGTCATCACTAATAATTTGCTATGAGAATTGACTTTAATGGTTATATTATCAAGAGAGAGGACTTTAAATTTGTTTTTTTTTTATTGCGGAGGGATTTGGGGAAATAAGTAGTAGTTTGCTTTTTCTAGAACTCAGCAGCCATTGTGAGTACAAAGCTATGTTTCAGTTGCTACTAAAGCTTGATTATTGCTGGTAGACTGGTTTAGTTACTTTTGCAGTGGGAAAGAAAGCAAATAATGATGTAATATGAACACCCCTCTGTATAATTTGCCACAACAGATGAGGTGGAAATGACAGAAGCTGAAAGTGAGGACAATGAAGGATATCCATCTTTACCAGCAGCACAGTGGCCTGCTGAACATGCCCAATGTTTTTTGGAATGAAGCCCCAGGCAACCCTCAAAGAAAGGGTAAGAAAAGAGGCATAGGCGAATGGGGAAATAAACAGGACTTTAAACAAAATAGACAGTTTCAAGATACGTATAAAACAAAAAGAACTAAGTGGTATTAGTACCCAAAATGATTTAATTTTGAATATATCTGATGTACATGTTTCTGAAATAGCTTGCTTTGTATTACAGCTAGATATAAAGTTTATACCAACGTCTCTTCCTCGGCTTCATGTCATGAAATGTGAATTGTTTAGGCTAGGAAGAAAACTCCATTTAATGGATTTTTTGCATTAAATTATATAGAGGAAGAATATGATGTAGACATGAACTTGGAAGATGAATTGTATTCATGTAACTCAGATGAGAATAATTTAAATGCATACACTAATGCATATATGTTGCTAAGCACAGACAATGTTCCAGTTTATAGTGATTTTATACCTCCATATGTTAATCAAAATATTCAACAATTAATGTCTGTTCTGAATTTTAAAATAGAGAAATAATATTATGAATTTGTATGGAATAAGAAAAATGTGCAATATAATTTAAGCAAAGAACAATGGTTTGCTTTTAGACAATTGTGTTAGGATTGTAGATTAGTTATAAAAATGTCTGATAAAGGGAACAAAATTATTATAATGAATCATGAACAGTATGCTGGAATGTGTTACATATATTTGAATAATATGACAGTCTATGAAAAATGTGAAATAGTAATGTATGAAAAAGCAATGAAAGAATATTTAGAGTTACTTAATAAAGGAGTGCGCTTAGGTTATTTTAGTAAAAAATATGTAGAAAAAAAGTTTGATATTAAGAACACATGTATAGCATCATTCTATTGTAAACCCAAGATACATAAAGGAATTGAAAATTTACAAGGAAGGCCAATAGTAGCTGTGGAAAAATATTTTTTGAAAAATCTTGGCATCTTTTTACATGAATACTTTAAACCATGGGTGGTAAACATTCCATCATACATAAAGGACAGTCAGGATTTCTTAAGTAGGATTAAAGACCTTATTTGGCAAGAGGACATGTATTGGTTAAGTTTAGATGTAGTTAGTCTCTTTACCAATATCCAGCATAAGGTGGGCATTCAAGTCGTATTGCATTGTTTAGGAGATACACCTGTGTTGCAATATGTGGTGGAATTATTGCATTTCTGCCTTACAAATAATTTCTTCAGATTTATTGGAGAAATATATCATCAATTGTAGGGTACAGCCAGGGGGTTTTGTTTGCCCCCATGTATGCAAATTTGGTGATGGCAGAATTTGAACAAAATAAGATATATAGACACTGTTTTTTTTTTTAAACTAATGTTGCTCAATATTTCCGGTACATAGAGATTTGTTTTTTCTATGTAAAGGAGGGGGTAAAGATGCAGAATCCTTCATCCAAGATATTCAAAATAATAATTTTGGTCTAAAATGTGATGGAATAAAGAAAGGTAATGATATTCCATATTTAGACATTAGACTAATAGTAAATGTTGGACCGAAGGTTGAGACAAATATATATATATATATATATATATATATATATATATATATATACAGAAAATCTGATAATGTTAATTCATTTTTATATGGAGGCAGCAGCCATCCAGGGCATTTGATTTCTATGGTACCGTATAATGAATTTCTACTTTTGGAAAAGTTATGTAGTAAAAATGAGAATTTATATGAGGAAATGTGTAAGACAGCTGACATTTTTGTAGATAGAGGGTATAATGTTAATGAAGTAATAAAAGATGGTTGTAAGGTATTAGATAGACGCTACAGTAACATGTGCAATAATGTCACATTTAGTGGAAAATATAATAAATACAGGGAGAAACAGTCACAAGTGGGAAAAGACGTTTATTTTGTGACAACCTTTAATATATTAACCACTGAAATTATTAAAGAAGTTAAAAATCATTGGTCAATGTTACTAAGGGACAAAGATCTAAAAACATAATGCCAACTAATGTCCAAATATCCTACAAAAAAGGTAGAAATGTGTCTATGTTGATACACAAAGATTTTATTCCACCGAATGCTACAATGTACAGTGAAATGGTGATTAATAAGGGAACCTATACATGTAATAGATGTTGTAGTTGTAAATATGTGGTTAGGAGATTTAAAAATATTAATGGCACACACTTTATACCAAATGGACTGTATAACTGTAACACAGAAAGTGTTGTATATTTGTTAAAGTGTGGCTGTGAATTATATTATATTGGAGAGACAGTTAGGTCTTTTAAAAAAAAAACTTATACAGGAACATGTTAGAGATTTTATTAATGTAAAAATGAAAAGCCCTTTGGGGGCTCATTTTAAGTTGTATCATAATTCAAATCCAAGTTACTTAAAAGCAACAGTTTTAGAACAGATAAAATTACAATTGGGTGAACATAAAGAAATAAAAAACAAGCTGTTATACAAAGAGACATTGTTCATCTTAAAATATAACACACTGGAGCCATTAGGCTTGAATAAAGAATGTAATTGGAGGCTGGTAATTAGATATTGACCATAAATGTTCTACCTGTGTTGATGAATTTACACATACTACAACACCCACAGGTAGACATACCAGTGAGTCCTTGGGCAATCTTATGTCTCTGGGATTCTAGTAAACTTTTCAAATTTGTTCCTCTCCTAAAAATAATTTTAGGAACATTACTTAATTTCTCTAATAGTGTTTTATCTCATTTAATAAGCTTCCAATTTTTATATAGAATAGTCCTGATAAGCATGCTGTCAAAGAACTAATGGTATAATTAGCCTGATTTTGTATAGAAATGAGCTTCAAGACGTACAAGAAAGTAGCACTATGGTTTTGAACAGCAATTCGGGGGACCACGATGTTAATGATATAACAAGTAAAAGTTTAGCCAACGAGTTTGAGTATAATGTTACCACTACATTGGGTAACAATGTATTCTCGGAGACACAAGAGTCTAGATTTGGGAATTTTAACAACAATATTGTAGATCAACTAGCTAATATGCCAACAAGCAGAAAATCTATTAATGGGTTTGAATGTAGTTTTGTCACTACATTTAGTAAGGACAGCATGCTTATCAGGACTATTCTATTGTCACAGCCTATTTATTCTGTGTGACAGGCCCAAATGTAGATAAGACAGTGCATACTGGCTATCCTCAACTGGCCTAGGGTTTGAATATAATACCCCATGCAGGAATTATTGAGAAAGTCTCCCACTTGGGGATTAAACCTGATGTCACTAGATGAATACCAATTGGCTCTCTGACAGAACACATACTGTGAAATTTACTGAATCAAACCATACCAGTAGAATTGTCACCACTGGTCTACTCCAGGGATCTGTGCTTGGCTCTTTACTGTTTGCAATCTATTTCTCAACAGTTCAGGCTGCAGTATACTGCCTTTGATTTACCATGTTTGCTGATTCTTGCATACTGGGTGCAATCATTGAGTCCGCCTATGATGATATACTACATGAGGGGCTAACACAGTCAAATGATTGGTAACAAAGCTACACAGTCTACAAATAAATGCAGAAATGTGTCTTTATTTTGTCCTGAAAAGTAGAATTCCATGCTAATTGCAGAATTGACAACAGTTCTGCTGTGCTGAAACCCAGTGATGCAAGCACTGGGAACACATATAGATAGCAATCTGAACTTCGACCAACAAGTGTTCATACTGGCATTTTAAGCCTGTGGCCTGTGTTGTGCACATCATAAGTCATGCCATCATATTCAGATTTTAGGATTGTATGACAGCACTGTACTCAAACCTCATCAGAACACTAATAGAGTATAATTCTCTCTTTTGCATGTACTTCACCAGACACATGCAGCAGCTGGAGAGGCCACATGGGTTTCTCACCAAAAAAACACTGGGCTTACAAACTATGCCTAACATATAAAGCTATGTCAAACCCAGAGCTGTTGGACATGCTACATCTAAAGAAATCCCAATCCCTCTGTGCTACATGCTCTAGGGACTTAAACCTTGTCACCACAATAAACAGGACATGCTGGAGGGTTAGATTCCTGTCCCAGAGACTTCCCACACTCTTGAACAAGCTACCCATCTATGTCAAGCAAAGTTCCTCATTAACACTCTTCAAGAAAAGTCTTGATGAGTGGATGGGAAATAGGAAATATACCTCGGGAATCACTTCTGTGGCTCTGCTTGACAGGGTCACAAGAAAATAACTTTCTTGGGTGGCATAGGCCAGGGAACCTTGTTGGCTAGGCTTACTTAGGCCCTTGGGACAATAACCTAGTACCTACCTATGAAAATATGCCACAATGTACAGTATGTAGATAGACTGAAGGCCATGTCACTGTAATCTGGATTGCATACAGTGAGGTGACTTCTGCCTGGCCTCCAGGCCAGTCTCTGACCCAGCCCAGGTGGGAGTAGTGCATATCCACAAATCAGATATAGCTGATGACATCAGCAGTGTCTGTTGAGGAAAATATGGTAATAACAGTATTTCACATGCTGTTGTAAAAGGCTCTCTGTAATGTCAAGCAAGAGCACAAATTCACACACACACCCCGGTTGACTGCAGTGAGAATAAAAACCCTACCTATCTAAGTACAGACACTACAGAAATCTGTATTTAAGGCAAGCTCCACAGCTTAAGTCTGATTTGGAGTGCCTCAGACAACACTTTATAGCTGATAACATCAGCAGTTTCTGTTGAGGGGAATATGATAAAAACAATGTCCCACATGCTGGTGTATAGGCCCTTAGTAATGTCAAGCAAGAGCACAAAAACACACACCTAGTTGAGTTCAGTCAGAATAAAAAACACTACCTAAGTACACAGGCTACAGAACTCTGCACTTTACATTAGTGCTACTGCACAAGTCTGACTTGTACATGACTGTAGGTCAACTTATAGTGGATGACATCAGCAGGGATTTTTGGAGAGAAGGTGTTGGGAGGCCTACATGAAATGGATGTGTAGGGATGTGCAACTATCAAAATACTGTCAATCCATGGGATTGGAGTGGTAACTCTAGGATACAGACTTCTGCTCTTTGCACTAGACACACACACACACACACACACACACACACACACACACACACACACACACACACACACACACACACACACACACACACACACACACACACACACACACACACACACACACACACACACACACACACACACATATGCACAGACCCCAGTTGACTGCAGTGAGAACAGAACTCCTACCTATTTAAGTACACAGACCACAGAACTCAGTACTTTAAGCAACCACCATGGCAAAAGTCTGACTTTTCCAAGACTGCAGGTCAACATATAGTGGATGATATCAGCAGGGCTTGTTGGAGAGAAGATGTGAGGAAGCTCATAGATTCATAGGTTCATAGGACATTACTAGCCTAATGGGCGTAGGGCATTTACAAGCCTAGCCATGTAAAAACATAAGTACCCTTAGTGAGCATAGTTAAATGGTCATTGTTAGCAGAGTGATTTTATGATCAGCACTGACTGGCCCTTCCCATGAGAGACATAGGTACCACCCCAGGGGTGAATTTACAATCATCCATCCAGTTGTCAAGGTTGAGCTTGAATAGGGTTATTGAGGAGCACTGCTTCACATACAGTAGGAGTCTATTACAGAGGAGTAACAATCACTGAGAGATATATCTGTCTCCCCAGCATGCTCTGATTATATCACAAGCTAGGTTGAGATCCCTGAAGTAAGTTATTTTTGTCCCATTTGACTTACAGATGTCCAGCATTTCCAGTACAGCAAGGTCTGAGACTGCTGTGCAGGCCAGGCATGGGTCACCTCTCAGCAGCCTGCATGATACTGAGTACAGTGACAGATATTTCAGTCTTTCCATGTTTGTCATGTTTTGGTGACTCTAGATTCTCATAGTCATGGACCTCTGTGTTTTCTCCATTTGCTGCAGGTGTCTGGTAAGGTACAGACAGAAGGGAGCATTGTATTCAATTAATGGTCTGAGAAGAATAGAGTACAGGAGAGCTATGACCTCCATGGCCTTGGATGTGATGGCCTTATTTATGAGTAAATGTAGAATGTGTGTCTTACCACTATGGACAGTTAGTGACTGAAGTGTAGATTGCTATCAACATGTGTTCCCAAGTCTCACAGCACTGTGTTTGAGCTTATAAGGTAATTATCAGGGTAATTCATTGCCAAAGGGGCAGTGAGGCATGTTTTGCTTTAAGGTTCAGTCTGTGAATTTAGCAGCAGTCATTTGTCTGTGTCAGTCCCTTCTGTAATATGTTAACATAATTGGGGACTCTATATGACTGACTGCAGGTGACAGTCATGTAAACTTGGGAAGCCACAGGCCATCTACCTTTGCCTGGACTTCAGAGAAATAGTTTCCAAATAGATAAGGGCCTAGAACATATCCTCGTAATATTACTCTAGTGTTGGTGCCGTTCCCAACTTTGTCAGTGTGCATTCTGTCGGTGAACCAGTTGGCTATCCATCTACTAATGTATGGGTTAATCCCCAGATGGGAGAGTTTATTTATGATAACTGAATGGGGGATTGTGTCAAAGGCCTTGGATAAATCAACATAGAGTTATGTCCTGTTACCCTCATCCAGGTCTTTGGGGTCATTATAGAAGAGGTTCACAATGTTTAATAGCAAGTTCTACTCTTGACAAAACCAAATGGGTCAGGTCAAGTGTGTAGAAGGTCACCTATGTCCCTGTGGATTAGGTCCATGTTGATCCCTTCCTTGCCCTTGCTTTTTAGGCTTATGCATCAATAGTTGTAGTTCTTCATGTTACCTGGTTGATGCGCATTGCATATCACACATCTGATATTAACGTCAGTAGTGTAGGTGATATATATGTGGAAAAAGTACTCAAACACCAGGTTGCAGTGCTTGGGGGGAGGCAACACATGGTTGTATTGTAAATATGTGAAATATTGTTAGATAGGGCCTTCAGTGTGTTATGTTTCCACATGTAATTTCATGTCATAGACAGGAAATGAACAGTAAACAGTAGTAATGCATAATAATATTTACTTTTCCATATCATGGCAAGAGTGGGTTTTCGTAATGTCTGACAGTGTTTGCACATATGAGATACTCATTTTCAATACTTTCCATGTTTGCTCGTAGTTTAAGCAGTACACAAATGCGAGCCGCATTACAAAAAGTCTGAGAGTTAGTACTGAGCCTGTGAAATACACCTGCTGCTTACCTGACTCTGTGGCAGCAGGTGTAAATGCATTTACACATTTCTTTTTTGAGCCCAGATAATACTGGGTTCGAATCTAGGTGTATCTAATAATTTTATAGACTTTTAAATACACAGTGACAATGCAACACATGAATTCTTTATAGTACGTGCAACTGTGTGTTGCCCTAGTTCAGCAGGGTTAAGCGGCATTGTGCAGAGTGACCACAGCATTGTACTGCCACTCACCATCACTGTGCATTGGTGCGTATTGCAAAACTCTGCGCAAACACTGAGACATGAAGGGATCCATTGCTTTTCTGCTACTTATGTGTATTGTGTGTGATTCTATTTTGTGACCAGATGATAGGTGTTAAAATGGGGTAGATAGAAAAGTGGTGAAATAGGGAGCAAGCAGGGGGAAGAACAAAGGGAAAGCAATACAGGAGTGTGCAGGAGGGAGGTAGAAAGGAGCCATAGCTATGCATTTCTACAACCATAAAAACTGATCATATGTGCAGAATATTAGCTGAATTTGGATTGGCACTTCCAGAAAAAGGAAAGTCAGCAACATAATCATGTTGTATAGCTAATCAGACCAAATCAAGTGTGTCAAGAAGGCGTGTATGAAATGGAGGGCTATGTATGGGATGATATTTTTTTTGTGGGACAGGTGCCCAATTTTTTTTTTTTTTATTTTCAGTAAGGCAGGACTGCTGTGTAAGGGGCACAGGTATGTCTGGGTCAGGTAAGTTGGGTAGGTGAAGAAGCAGAGACAAACAAACAAGACAAGAGTCAGGGATAGTGAGGGACACAAAAGGTCGGGTACACCATGATTGGGCTGAGGGAGGGGACAACCCAGGCTCAAGCCCATCAAACTTGGAGACAGTGAGAAGTTAGTCCTCACCCACTGGACTGTTATCACTGTCCCCATACTCTGCTGGTGGCTGGAGAACTCGATGTCTTCTCCTCCTTCTATAGACCATGAGGGACAACAGCCTCTCCATCTGGTGTAGGCATACAGCAATGGTGCGGTGCATGACTCTATGCACCAACCCTAGCATCTCCTGGTGGGTGATGAAATTTCCACCTCTGCCACTGCTCCCAGATGGTACCACTGCACCAGCTGTTGAGCAGTACTACAGGAGGGTGCAGGTAGTGCAGGGGCAGCAGAGCCAGTGCTGCCAGGTTGGGTCCCAGATATGCTGGACAACATTGCTGGAGTCAGTAGAGCAGGGGCAGGCTGACCCACTGGGGCTGGCCTACCTCACTGTGCTGTGGAGCATTTAGTGATGTGGTACAGATGGATGACATGAAAACATTTTGATGACACATAATAGAAAATAAAAAAAGAGAGAGAGAGCAGGATTTGGGTAATAGAAAAAAAGAGATAAAATTAATATCATCATAAGTGACATATGATGCATTAATACAATTCCACAACACGTTTATCTGAAGTATTACATTTAACTATACATCCTAGGAGATACACACTATAATACAGATTGCTGAACGTAATCATTGAAATATGCATATACTGCACATATGTGTCTTCCAATCATAGAGATTACAGTTTACAGCAGGGCATTTGTGCCACTGGTATAGAGTTTTTAATTTAATGTAAATATTACTGAAGAAATAACAGTATTCCATAGTTGAATCATGGTATTTGAACACACAACCTCTGACTGTACAGTCTAATACTGTACTCCTACAACTGGTTTGTGCTACAGACTAATGCATGTGTACTTGTTTTTTCAGTTGATGTATGCATGCTCAATTTGATATGACTGTATAAAAGACCAAAAAGCTACCTTTGACTTTTAAAGCTACAATAACACTTGTCTTGTGCTGCATACATACCACTTGCTTTCCTCATTTTCTCCAGTTGAGCAACATAAGCCTGCAGATTGAACTCACATTCTTTGGAGGCCGGGAAAGAACAGACAAGAACAGAAGAGCATTATGTATACCAGTCTTGCCAATAGTTAGATTTCTAAGTCTTACAAGTACTCTCTTATTGTCATACTTACATAGCTGTGGGATTTATGCAGTCTCAAACTCATGCAACCAATGATTGAATGTATCTTTTTTGTCCAGTGTAGGTCATTGAAATGATGCCTACATTGCTGTCCAGTGCATGGGATATCATTGGCACTGGATACAGCCTAGGCCAAACTATTTCATGCCTCAGACTTGTATTGGAAGCCAGAATAGTCCCTCTGCAGAAGCCTTTGGCTGTGGGACTTTACCAGGAGGTCAGTAAATATCCTGGACTCCAGGACACAACACATCTGTGCCTTGAACCTGGACCTGGCACCTTTCCCTCCAATGCCAGCCATGTCTACCAGCTGAACTAAACAACAGAAACTGATACTTTCCCCCCAATTCCAATCGTGTTTACTGGTAGTGCGCAAACCTGAGCAACAATGCCACTCGCTTTTGCTCGATGTTAAGCAGAGCACAGCAGTACCAAGCAGGGAGGAATTTAATTGAAACTGGAAGGTTAATCTGACACTTGGCCTTAGTTTAAGAGGTGTGTACAGATGTAGCCTTGAAATATATACTGGAAATTGGAAGGTAACTGTTAGGTGAGCTTAGTTTGCAGACATGCACTGGGGGCATAAATGTAATGACTTGTCATTTTTTGTTTGTATACACTGAGGAAAATTGATTTTTACAGTGTGGGATTCAAACTTAGGCATAGGGGAAAAAATATTATATTCCCTAGCTTTGAGTTTCTATTTTTGCCACAGAAGAAGTGTTGCTCAGACATAGTCAGAAATCATACATAAATACAGGTGACAGTTTGAGCTGTTACATATGTATGTGTGTGACCTGACAAAGGTTACTGGATATAGATCCAGCTGTGTATGTGTTTTAGGTAATTGTGAAGGCCATTTAAGATCAGATAGCAGAATCATACTTACAGAAATATAAAAGACAGGATATAACAGGATAAACCCTTAGTCATGCATCTGAAAACACAATGTTTCTCATCCCTCATACACATAACTTATATCACTTCCACTATTGAAAGTGTTATCAGTGAGAGCAAATATAATGGGAAGTGGAACAACAACAGTGCATGCAATATCCTGTAATTGAACACGGGACCATGTGTATAGCAGTCCTACACGTATACCTGTTGCCACAAAAATGCTGAAATAACATTTGTCTAGTTTTCAGTTGATTGCTATAAACTGCACTGTCACAACAGTATAAAAAGGTTGCACACCCTGTACTAGAACCCAGCACCATCTGTACTTCAACCCTACACTTACACCTGCTGCCACAGGACTAGTTACATGACAGTCGCTAATTTCCTAATCATTCTTAAGTTGTTTGTGTTAACCACTATGCAACACTGCTTAGCATGTTTGCCTGGTGCCCAACAGAATTGATTGAATGTATGTTTTCCATTATTGGATGTCAGACTCCTGCCTGCATGTGTTCTTTCTGTTTCCTAGGTGGGCCACTTGTCCAGGTTTGTCCAGTGCCCCACTTCAAGTAAACGAGATAAGCACAGTCAAACCTGACATTCATTCCTTCGTTTCACGTGTTTGTGCTAAAACAGCATGTAGAGCCACTTACTGAATCTAAAACAGTATGGTACCATGTGCACTCTGCTCCACAATGTGCACATAGTACAAACAAACAGTGTAGGCTTTATTGAATCTGGCTGTTAGTCTTTGCTTGAAAGACCTTGATAGACATATGTGAAAAGGTTTGCTGTTCTGCTTGTATGTTTTTAATATTCATTCTAATTTAGAGTTAGATCTAGTAATTATCTAGTAAGAGACAGGATATTTGGTTAGCTGTTATTTTAATATTCCATGCACACCTTCTCATTCCTCTGCATATTTAATATATATATATATATATATATATATATATATATTTATATATATATATATATATATATATATATGGGTCTACTACTAATGACCGAAACGACGATTCCCCGACAGAAAACTCACCGACGCCAGATGACCGACAGGTAAGTGTACCGACAGGGTGATTTGCCGACAGCGGAAAGACCGACAAGGGAATGTGCGACGCGACGGTAAGTGTGCGATGGTGACGGAGTTAGAGCGGTCAGGTAAGTGCTCGAGATTGTGGGATGTCGGGTTAGGCTGTGGGAAAGGTGAGTGTGTGTTCGTCGGAGGTATGGTTGGTAAGGTAAGTGTGTGCTAGTGAGGGACTGTAGTTTAGGGACGGGTTAAGTGAGTTAGGGTTAGGGTGCAGGTAGGTGATGTGTGCGTTAGTGTCGGAGCTTGGGCTAGGGGTGGGTTAAGTGAGTTAGGGTTAGGGTGCAGGTAGGTGAAGTGTGCGTTAGTGTCGGAGCTTGGGCTAGGGGTGGGTTAAGTGAGTTAGGGTTAGGGTGCAGGTAGGTGATGTGTGCGTTAGTGTCGGAGCTTGGGCTAGGGTGGGTTAAGTGAGTTAGGGTTAGGGTGCAGGTAGGTGAAGTGTGCGATAGTGTCGGACCTTAGGGTTAGGGTTTGGGTCAGGGCTAGTGTGTATGCTATGTAGTGTCGCGTGTTGTTTACGCCCGTGTCGGTGTAATGGTGTTCGGTGTTTTGCGTTGTCGGGTTTGTGTCGGGTTTGTGTGTTGTCGGTCATCTGGCGTCGGTGAGTTTTCTGTCGGGGAATCGTCGTGTCAGTCATTAGTAGTAGACCCATATATATATATATATATATATATATATATATATATATATATATATATATATATATAAAATACATACCTCTCAACCATACTGAAATCCTCAGAATTTACTGTTCTTTTACGGCAAAATAATGGGGTGCCATGAATTTTCAGCCCCTTCAATTCCCAATTTCTTTTTTTATTTTATTTACAATTTTAAAGTATGGCTGACATCATGTCATCGCCAGCGTATCACGCTAAGTCATCAATGTGCAGAGGCATGAGTGATGACATCAGCTTTGTGAGACAGTGCCTGACTGCCTGTTGGATTCTGCCAGATTTGTTGACAGTTACTGACAATACAAAATCCTGTCCCATGTAGTAGGAGGTACACACATGCAACTCTGTTCAGTGCATCTCAGTATTTTCCCAGTTTATGATGCTCACTCTGTATGGGGTCACTCTAGGGTACAGAACCACTGGCAACTTCAGCACCCTCTCCACTCCAATGATAAACACACACACACACACACACACACACACACACACACACACACACACACACTCTTCAAGAAAAATCTTGATGATTGGATGGGAAATAGGAAATTCACCCCAGCGATCATCTCTGTGGCTCTGCTCAACCGTGGCACAGGAAAATAATTTTCTTGGGTGGCAAAAGCCAGGGTACCGTTTTGGCTGGGCTTGTATAGGTCCCAGGGCCTACATTAAATATACCAACTCCAAGGTTGCACTACAGTGGGGGAAAATGTAATTTCCTACCCCACTGTAGTGCAACCTTGGAGTTGTTATATTTAATTTACGGGATGGGGTGGGGTGGGGGGTGGAGCCCCCCACATGGGTGGTGCAGAGGGGCTTACCCCCCCTGCATAAATGTAGTAAGTGTCTGGGATGTTATTTCTATCTGCTTTATAGTTTTCAATGATTTGAGATTCGATGTTATGAGTTTTCGACGATTTGGCCTCGATGATTTGAAATTTGATGAAATGATAATTCGATGATATGAAGTGGAACCGTATATATATATATATATATATATATATATATATATATATATATTTTTTTTTTGTATCTTCCTAGTGATTAATAAATTATTTTGGTATGCCACTACATTCAAATCTTTCAACAGCATTTAAATCATTTTCTGGAAGGTGCAGAACTCATACAGAATAGCAGTCTGTATACATAAGCAAGCCTTTGTGCTTGGTGCTTTGTGCTTGGTAATGGTTATATATTTCTCTGAACCATTATCAACTAGTACTTGCTGATAAGCTGATGCTAAATCCATTTTGAGGAGAGTTCCAATGAACAAAATGACATTAACTCTTTAACTGTAGGTAGCAGATATATTTCTGTAACAACAACTTTAATGTTAAGTTGTAATTATGTCACACATGCACGCGCACACACACACACACACACACACACACACACACACACACACACACACACACACACACACACACACATACACACACTGAATTGCCCCTCAGTACCACTGACAAGCTACATGTAACCCATTCACTGCACTTCACTGGACTGCTAATTTTCTGTTTATAATCTTTTTAACTCATTATCAAAGATCTCATTCATCTCAGAGAGAGAGGGTCTCTCTTAAAGAATTCTGAAGAAATGTTTGCATTCATCAAAATTCAGCATTTATGCCATTCACGGAACCTGGCTGCTTTGAAAACACTTTGGCAAACATCTTATGTCCTTCTTTAATAAGTTTTAATGCTTCTACTATAAAACACCAAGTTCTTGAAAGTTGATGTTTCAAAAGAATGAAAAAAAAATGCCCAAAACCCAAAAGGGCAAGCCCAGTCCCCCCACGTGGAGGGCAAGCATCCCACACCACTCACAGTTATATATATCAACTCCATATTTGCAATAACTTAAAGAAGGCAGAAGTCTTCTTAAAAAGTGAATCACTGTCTGGTTATATTTAGAAATTGAACTGGCAATGATTTCCTATGGAGAAAAGTATTCAGCGTTGTGTTGTTAATCTGTTTTTACCCCATTGGCTACTAACATTCAAGCAATTTCACGTCAAGCTTTTAATACTTATAGTCAGACACTTGTTTGCAGTTTCAGGTTCCTTAGGAGGGACATGCTTAAACAAACCTGTTGTCTCTTTCATTTTATAATTAAAAAATAAATAAATAAAAACATAATTATGGAATAACACATCAAATCAACAAGCAATGTTCCAACTTTTTTCACTTGGAGTTATTCTTTCCTTATTCTTCTGGCTGTGAACTTCTACTCTAAAAATTAATTACCTTAGGTTCATTTTAACAGTTCAACAGCCCTCAATGAATTCAGGGACAAAATTCAGAAATAATCAAGGAAAATCAGGGTTATTTTAGATATTAATGCAATTTTTCACACTAGTAGAATACATTTTCTGAAGTAAAGGAAGTCTAGAAATTTTATTTTGTCATATCTACTAAGTGTGATGCATCTTCTTTTCTCAAAAGGTCACCAGTTTAGGAGAGATTGAGAGACAGGACTAAAAATGTAAATCAAAATGGACATCCCTGTAAATCAGGGTCAAGGTCTGTTCACTATGCCTTACTGTTGTTGATCACTCTGGAATGCTCATTTTAAAAATATTTCAAGAAATGGATTCATGGAGGCTACATTGGTGATGGACCATCAACTGAGACAACATCCCTTTTGTTGCCAGCTATTAAGGCTATGTCTCTTATTAAAATCTCATACCCTGTCACCTAGTAGACTTTTTTGATCTTTTGCTTACACCTTCGGGCAGTAGCCTAGTAAGTATTTTTTTCACACTCAGGATGCCTAGTAGAATCAGAGGCACTGTAGAGTGGGTTTTTCTGGCTGGACTGGTGAGTTTAGTTAATTGTAATTTTTTAAGATAATCATGCTAATTGCATTATTCTGTCTGCCAGCTTCAGCTTGTTATCACCACGATTATCTCAACTAACCACAAACCGATTTTATTTCTACAGGTCCATCCACACTACAAGCATTAAAGACTAGGTGGAAGACAGTCACATCTGAGGCTTAAAATCTTTTAGAGATTTGGAAGTAGCCCAAGGGCGAGATATTTCTGAAAGTTATAAGAACAGAAGCCTGCTTAACATTGCAGGGGGCTCAGATGATGACTGTAACACCACCTAATAAAGCCAGACTCCAAATCCATAAGGGTGGGTCCAACTCACTTAACCTAGACATGAACTCGGTACTCAGGTAATGGAAACAACCATGAATATGAAGGTAAGGAGATTTTAGAAGAAACAAGGGGACTGATATCAGTGGGTGGGGACAGCTGATGAATATTTGGAAGAATTTTAGAATCCCTTCCGAAGAGGGCAGGGCTGAAGTTTTTGATAAAGTGCTAGTTAAAGATTTTAGGCCCAGTCATCCCAATAATGGTGCTAGTGCTCCTGAGATGGGACAAGTAGCTATGATACTGCCTTCTAATGATGTGGCAACCCAGGCACATGATATAGATCATTCCACTGGTCAAGGAAGGGAGGCTCTAGAACCCAAATCTAGGTTGGAACAGTTTTTAACTCATGGGGGTACCTGACTGTATAGGCTATGGAGGACATTTAGGTACCCTCCTTTCAGGTTCCCACATCACAGTTCAAAAGCCTTATAACATAAAAGAAAAAAATTATAAGGGGACATTACATTTTTGTTTTTGATTTGGTTAATGCTGATGGCATTCAGAGGTTAGCTGGAACTAAAGACTTGGCTCCTGCCTTGGTTTCCTTAAGGAAAAATGCTTTTACTAAGATGATCACAAAAAAAAAATAAATGGGAGAATTGGGGTGCAGGCTTCATGCTTTACATGGCCATTTTAGTCAAGAGAGATTTGAAACAGGATCAGCCTTTATAGACCTATTTTTAACAATCAGGAAGTCTCTACACATAGGGAGGTAGAGCTTGGTCCTGGTACAACCAATGCTGTAGAAAGCCGAAATTAGTAGACAGGTCACTTTGCTGGGATCAATCACACTCAGACACACAACTCAGTCTTATGCTAGACAAGTCAGTGATGTCCAATCTCTCTAATGTCCCAGGCCCTTACCATAAGATGAAGTTTTGTGGGCATTCAACAATGGCAAATGTTCTTGGCCAACATGCCATGTTGTGCCCTGTTGCTCCCATTCTGGCAACAGCCTCCCAGCAATTATGTGTTGGAATAAGAATGGGCAGCAGGCATCTGGAAATAATTTAGGACAGATGATAAACCATTACAGAAAAGTCAAAACAGACCAGGCAGACAGAAGCTTTCATGGACAAACAGCAATTCCTTTCATGATTAACCATGCTCCTAACAAGTCTCTGTCCCCAGTCAAGATCAAGGAATTAAAGAATGTGTTAAGTAATTATCACAAAAAGCAGGCAGCCCATTTCCTTATTCAGAGTTTTTCTGCAGGCTTTTCCATTGAATTTTTAGTCTCAAGTGATGCCAACCCTGTCACAAAGTTAGATTTGTTCAAGGGAAAAGAAACTAGATCAGGGAGCTACAGCTATTCAAAAATGTTCAAACCCCTGGCTTAGCAAACTAGACATTCAGGCAGCATTCTGATCAGGAAGCAGGACTGGCCTCTTTTAGGTTTCTGATTTGATGGGAAATTTTACTTTGATAAAGCAATGCCTCTGGGCTGCTGTACAGATGTTCAGTATTTGAAACCTTTGCCACTACTAGTGATGCTGGCAGCTCAGGGCTCCAAAGCAAGCGGCGATTTACTGTTTGGATATCTACCTCATAACAGGTCAGGGTGAGGAAGGGACTAGGGAAGGTATGAAGATTATCATTTATTTATACCAAGAATTAGGAGTACCTTTGGCCTTGGATAATATAGAAGGTCCCAGTCAAGTCATCACCTTCTTGAGTTTAGAAATCAATGTCCCTGATACAGGTTTCAAATTAGCAGTTGAAAAATTGTAATGTCCGACTGCCATGATTTATGTTTTCCTGGTTGTTAAAAAAGTCAGGATCAGAGAGGTCATGCAGCTGCATGGCCTCCTTAATTTTGCTTGTGGAGCCATACCCCCATGCAGGACCTCCTTGAGATCATTCTTGAACATTCTGAAGGGAGGAAAGACCAGGCACCATTGGGTGCAACTCATAGGCAGGATCAAGGATGATTTGACATTAAGGAGGATCTTTCTGTGCAGTTTCAATGGGGTGACTTTATGCAGACTAGGTCTAGGTATTGGGAAAAACTTTTAAGGCAAATTATTTGCATTAGCATGGCCTTCTTCTTGGTCAAAACAATGTAAGTGAAACATATCCTTTTTATAGATTTTTCCAATTTGGGTTGCTGCTACCATTTGGAAGGAACATTTTGCCATTGGAGGGCTATTTTCTATTCTGATAACTTTGCTGTAGTTCAAGCTCTAGTTAGGAGGTCCTTTCGATCAAAATGGATGCATTCAGTACTTAGATTACTGGTTATATTAAGCTTGCAGATTAACTTAAATTTTACAGCCAAACTCTTCTCAGGGAAGAACACTGTATTGTTGATAGCCTGTCCCATTTTCAGACATCCAGATTTCATCAATTGTCTCCACAAGTGGAACAGTATGGAGCACATGTGGCCCAGGAATTTGTTACTTGTGAAAGATTAGATCTCATCCTTTTGCACCGGTTATGGGTCATGAATACCAAGAAGTTATATTTGGCATTGCTACAGGCCTTTAGGGCTCTTTATTTTGTGTTACCTGTACATGGGAAATGCTAGTCCAGTCTAATCATCATTCATTTTCTGGTTCGGACATGCTTGTTGGACAGAGAAGCTAGTGCAGTTTGCATTCACCTTGCTGCCCTGGCATAGTTTGCTCATTCACTTATGCTTTCTGATATCACAAAGTCATTGGTTAGTCACCAGACTGATTAAAGGATGCAGCAATACAAAATGGATAGTTTCAGATCCAAGGAAACATACAGGCAGACATCTTCTAGGAACCATCATTTTGGGAGTATTAGATTTGGCTGTAGACTTATATACATTTGTAGTTTGGACAACACTATTCTTGTGGTTATATTCAGGTGCTTTCAGGGTGAGTTGCTTCAGTCATTAACCCAGGGTGATGCAGTTCTGACAAGAGATTATGTCACCATTTGGCTGAAAGGGCCAAAAACAGAACAAACCAGTCGAGGTCAACAGGTTTTACTGATTAAGATGGGGTTTACTTTATAAGCCAAGTTTACTGGGCCACAGTTTTGTGCAGGCTAGCTGCAACTATTCAGCCATGACAGGTGTTCTTTCACTTGACTTCCTGTTATTCACTTACATCTATAGAGATCAGTTTGAAGCTGAATAAGGCTTTAAGGCATCAGGACATTATTTTCTTTGAGGATTTTCATCACACTCATTCAGGATAGGCAGGATATCTGATCCAGCACAGGATGGGTATTCAGTAAAGGTTTTAAATGGGTAGATGGACTTCTGATGCCTTCCTATCTTATATCAGGAAATATTCACTTTATTTTACTTTGCAGGCAGGAAGGTCCTTTTGGCATTAGGTCGCTCATTTATTTGAAAAAGCAGCAACAAGGGTGGCTGTTCTCAAGGCAGGAGCAAGCCTTCAGTTGGACAAAAAAGACCAGTCCATTCTCAGCTGCTGCTACCCTGACCTGTTTTGGAACAGTTATGAGATGTTTGGCAATATCTTATTCCCTGATGTCCCAAGTCCATGCCAATGATCATTTATCTTGGAGGAAATGATATACTAAACATACTTACAAAGATTCTTGTGGCGAGGATACTGAGGGACTTGTCCTCTGTAAGGTCCTTCAGCTTCCTTGTGTAACTAACAGCACATTAGCCTATTGTGTTAATTGAATTGTCATAGTAGATCATAATATATTATTGTTCATTTCTCCAGTGGTTAGCTTCATTTAGCAAATAATCAACTGTATGAATACAAATTTGCATAACAGTTCATTACTTAGTAATTCAATTTAGGCTTTATGGCTTTATTCTATTGCCCTTGTCACAAAAAGCCATCTTGAATGGAGAAACAGCATGCAGAGGGCAGTCATGTTGCAGCCTCCCCCCCACCCATATCACCCCTTGTGATTTCATCGGCTTCTTCTGGAGTCGACTTAGGCCAAACAGCCCAATAAGTTTGGTATGTTCAATTATGTGTTTAAGAAGTGCATAATGGTAAAACCCAATGGGTTGATTAGATCATGTCAGTTATCTGTGGTGGCTTGGTACATACCAGTTACCAGTTTGGGGAGAGGGGTTACAACATAGGCTAGGTTATGCCAACCAGCTCCCATTGCAGGTGTATGATAGTGAGTTGATGGTTAGCAACTTAAAATATAGCAATTTGATTTAGTAAGTTGGTACATCTACAATTTGTCTCCAAGAATAAATTAGTCACAAAGGCTATAATGTGCGGTTATTGATTCTGGTCATCCAAAAAATAAGTATTTTTTTTTATTATCTGGAAGTGCAATATGAAGTGAGGAAAAACAGGGTTATGATATATTTAGAGAGAAAGTCAGAGAAGAGAATTAGATAGCAATAAGGAAGTAAGTGAAGAATGGAGAGTAAGGAGGTATAAGGAATGAAAAGGTACTTGTTCACATTTAGGGATGTAGTTTATCCTGGTTTTGAGCAAGAACAAATCCAGACTTTAGCTAGACGTCCTTCAGAGTGGTTTTCAAAGATGGGAGGGTAGGTATAGACCTCATGGATACAGATAAGAAGTTCCAGGCCTTAGCAACTTTGTATGAGTACAGAAAATGCCCAGCAGATTTGCTAGGTTTGTAGAGAGACAAGAGTTTTTGGTCACTGGATTGCAATGACCGACTGGGAATATAGCTGTGTAAAGTGTTTTTTAGTGCTGGACTACCAGATGGATGCTAGATAATTATATCTGTGGTACGAAGTTGTGTGTATGTTAGTTTATGTGGTAGTTCTAACCAATTTAGGCTTTTCAGTGCTGTACAGTGATCATCATCATCATCATCTTCTTTCGGCTGTTCAAGTTAGGGGTCGCCACAGTGGATCATCTGTTTCCATTTCTTCCTGTCCTCTGCATCTTGCTCTGTCACACCAACCACCTACATGTCCTCTCTCAACACATCCATAAACCTTATCTTAGGCCTTCCTCTTTCCTGCTACCTGGTAGCTTCATCCTTAGCATCTTTTTCCCAATGTACTCAGCATCCCTCCTCAGCACATGTCCAAACCAATGTAATCTTGCCTCTCTGGCTTTGTCTCCAAACCTTCCAACCTGGGCTGACCCTCTAATATACTTATTCCTGATCCTGTCCACCCTCGTCATACCCAGCGCACATCTTAACATCTTTAACTCTGCAACATCCAGCTCTAACTCCTGCTTTTTTGTCAGTGTCACTGTCTCCAACCCAAATAACATAGCTGGTCTCACTACCCTCTTGTAGACCTTCCCTTTCACTCTTACTGGTACACGTCTGTCACAAATCACTCCTGACACTCTTCTCCACCCACTCCATCCTGCCTGTACTCTCTTCTTCACCTCTCTTCCACACTCACCATTACTCTGAACTATTGATCCACCTTCACCACCTCTACTCCTTGCATCCTCACCATTCTTCTATCCTTTCTCTCATTCACACACATATATTCAGTCTTAGTCCTGCTGACCTTCATTCCTTCTCTCTCTAGAGCATATCTCCATCCCTCCAGGATCTCCTCCACCTGTTCCCTACTCTCACTAGAGATCACAATGTCATCTGCAAACATTATAGTTCACGGGGATTCCTGTCTGATCTCGTCTGTCAACCTGTCCATCACCATTGCAAATAAGAAAGGGCTCAGAGCTGATCCTTGATGTAATCCCACCTCCACTTTAAACGCATTCGTCACTCCCACTGCAGACCTCACCGCTGTCACACTACCCTTGTACATATCCTGTACCACTCTTACATACTTCTCTGACACTCCCGACTTCCTCATACAATACCACAACTCCTCTCTAGGCACCCTGTCATATGCTTTCTCTAAGTCTACAAAAACACAATGCAAATCCTTCCGACATTCTCTGTACTTCTCCATCAACACTCTCAGAGCAAACATCGCATCTGTAGTGCTCTTTCCCAGCATGAAACCATATTGCTGATCACTAATCATCACGTCCCTTCTTAACCTAGCTTCCACTACTCTTTCCCATAACTTCATGCTGTGACTGATCAGTTTAATCCCTTTGTAGTTACTACAGCTGTGCACATCACCCTTATTCTTAAAAATCGGTACCAAAACACTTTTTCTCCATTCCTCAGGCATTCTCTCACTTTCCAAGATTTCATTAAACAATCTGGTTAAAAACTCCACTGCTATTGCACCTAAACACCTCCATGCTTCCACAGGTTTGTCATCTGGACCAACAGCCTTTCCATTATTCGTCCTCTTCATACAGTAATGGGTTCTAAAAGGGGTATGTGCTGGAAATTTGGCAACTTTGTTATAGCATTGTTCAAGTTTTAATTTTTGTAAAGCCTGGAGGTTATTTTTGACAGTCATAGCAAAGCAAAATACTCATTCCAGCGCTTTACTTTACAGTCAAAGTAACTGAAGATCTGCATAATGTTAGGAAAGTTTACCAGCTAATCTAGCAGTTGAAGAAACTTCTGCATTGTTTGCTTAAGTTTTCTAAAGCATAACAACATTTCTTTCACTTACACCTAAGCTTTTTTTTTTAATATAGAACGTTTTATTGTGGTCTGGAGATACTGGGCTTAAGTGGCATTTTTTTAAAGAAATTTTGAAAATAAGTGCTTTGCTGGAACACAGACTGCAATAAGAGACTAATGTTAATAACATATGCTTTAATCTAGATACAGAGCTTTCTAAAGTGTTCTCATTTTTTTAATTCAGAGAACTATGTTATCACACTGTCCTGTAATTTTTATAAATGTAAGCAATACACTTGCAGTTTCATAACAGAGCTGCATTACTGATGCTTTATTACAGCTGATCTTTAAAGACCTGTAAGCTTTTAATACTTTATAAAGACAGTAAAACATTGCTAGCAAACACCCAGAGAAATACAGAATAAACCATCAAGAGAGCTTTTAGCCTGATCTTTTGGCTAAGTTCAAGAATGGTTCTGAAACTCTATAGATGTTTGCTGCTATTCCAAAAAGAGTGACAGCAGACTTCTACATAGTTTTCAGAGTAATTAAAGGGGCAAAGCAATAAACAGTGTCCATGTGTGTTATTCCCTTCTCTCATGCAACCTAACCTCTTCTATCATTTTTAAGCTCAGAATACAGCCAACCTCATCTAAGATTCTAATGATCAAACTCTTAGTACATTTCCCTCAATACTACAAAACAAAAACAAACCCCCTTGTACTACCTCCCATCAACTTCCTCAGCCTAGCCAGTGATATTCACCCCAACCCTGGGCCTAACTCATCACTAGGCAATAATACTCCCCTCTCCAACCACCCCTCCTCCTCCCATAAAACCCTTCACCTTTTTACTCTTAATGCCCAGAGTCTCTGTAACAAAGTATCCAACTTTCAAGCCTGGCTAAGCCACAACCAACCGGACATCATATCTCAGATTCTGAAATTCTATCCCCCCCACGAATTTCAAGTCCTCAGGTGTGATCACACAAACAAAAAAGGTGGAGGCGTCGCCATAATTTACCCTAACCTACTCAACATAATCCCTTACCCAAACCCTATTCCTCAATTCAATAATGCAGAACTTGTTGCATGCTTACTAAAAATGAATAACCATAAAAGTCTATGTATCATCGCACTATATATATCCCACCCGGAAACAACATCCAAACCCCCGAAGAAATACTCCTATGGGCCTCAACCAAAATAAACCATGAAACCTATATTCTAGATGACGTAAATATCAATTGGGAAAACATTAATAACTCAACTCCCACCCAAGCTATTAACCTTTTCAACTTCACCCAGCTAATTCACTCTGTTACCAGACCCAGTAATGCTAAATCCTCAGGTTCAACCCTTAACTAGATCTTAGTCTCACATCCTAATAAAATTATTGACTCCGGCACCATTCCCGATTCCATCAGTGACCACCTGCCCACCTTTGCCTTTCGCTGAACTTCCTCCCCCCTACACCAATACCACTACATACACACACATAACCTTAGCAACTTCAGCCCCAACATATTCTCAAATTCCCTCAAACAAATGAACTGGAACATGCTAAAAACCCTTCCTCTCGACAACACCGTTGACTATTTTAATTCCACTTTTCTAAATACTCTAAATACTCTAGCAGCAACAACGACAAAAAGAATAAAAACCAATACTGCTCCATGGCTAACTAAGGAGACCAAACAACTTATGCGCCAAAGGGACAAATCCTGGAAACTACACCAAAAGAACAAACTCTCCGAAACTCTACTTCAGTACACACAGCTTCGTAACCTTGTAAAAAAAAATCATTAGAGACAAAAAACCTACTACATGAAACTCCAGTCCAACCATGCAAAAAAGCTCAAACAGTTCTGGAATGCCATAAATGCACTGATCAACCCAGGCACCAAAAATAATCCATGCCCAGATCCCACCAAACCTGATCAAGAACTAGCCTCAGCATTTAACTTGTTCTTTACTGGCTCCATATCTGAACTAACCAAAACCTTCCCAAATAATAATCTTTCTCTGTCTCTTTCCTTCACCACTACCCCTCCTATGCCTACTGACACCAAATCACCCCTCTTCTTTAACCTCAAACCCATCTCTACCAACTACATAAAAATACTTCTCTCCAAATTAAAACCCTGCTCTAGTGCCCCTGAAAACATGCTTTCAATTTTTCTCAATCTTGCTGCTGATGGGATCGCTTTTCCCATTAGTATCTTAATCAACAGATCCATGCAAGAATCCTACGTCCACAAACTCTGGTGCAAGGCATACATTCTACCCCTTCATAAAGGTGGCAAAAACACCAATACCTCAAATTTCTGCCCCATAGCTATCCACTCCCCAATCTTTAAGATCCTATAAATATGCATCCATCTCCAATTTATGCCCTTCCTAACTCAAAACCATCTTCTGACCCCTACCCAACATGGATTCCAACCAGGGCACAGTACCATAACAGCTCTCCTCTCATTCCTTGACACAGTCAATCGTGCTCGAGATTCCGTGAATGTAGCATCCACAGTGCTCTTGAATCTCTCCATAGCATTCAATACTGTTTCTCACAACCACCTACTAAGCCATCTTTATAACCTTAATCTCTCTCAAAATATCCTATCTTGGTTCTCCAGCTGCTTGTCTAATACATCTCAAGCTGTGAGATGGAGACAAGGCACCTCTTCTTTTCTCCTTACCCCCACAGATGTACCTCAGGGATCCATACTCGGTCCTATGCTGTTCAATATCTTTATCAACACCTTTCACTCTGCCATTCCCAATACAACAATAATCCAATATGCAGATGACTCAACAATAGTCTGCTCTGCCACTAACCTCCCATAACTTCTAAGACTCAGACTGCCTTCTCAACCACAGAGGCCTGGATGCTCTAAAACCACCTTTCTTTAAATGCCAATAAATCCAAAATATTAATATTTTTACCCTCAAAATCCTTCCCGTTTGACAAAACCTCTTTCCAAGTTCTAAGCCAAAACAACACTCCTATCAAAGTTGTTCCCCATGCTAAATTACTAGGTCTTATTATAGATGAGTATCTAAAATTCGACAACCACATACTTCAAAACTTAAAGAAAACCCACCAAAAGCTTAGTATGCTTTACAGGAACAACCGCTTCCTCTCACCCCATAGTAGATATACTCTTGCCTCCACTTATCTCCTTCCTTTCCTAATGTATGGTGTTCCCTTGCTAACTAACCTGTCAATTTCCATCACTTCCAGGTTAGAAAACTGCTACAACAAAATTTCCAAATTCGCCACTAACGCCAAATACTCCTCCCATTACTGTGTAGCCCTCCGCTCTCTCAACTGACTTGAACTACCAAACTATCTTGATTACCTCCAGCTGATCACAGCTCATAGACTCCTCTTCAACCCTACTAAATGCCCCGCTCTCTCCATCTTTTCTCCCTACCTACCAAATAGAACTCTCAGATCAGAAAATCAAAACCTATTCAGTGTTCATAAACAAAACCCTTCACCCAGAAAACTACTCCTCTCTTTTTCCCTAGCCAAAAAATGGAATTCTTTTCCTCCTACTCTAAGGACAATGCAGAACCTGGAAAACTTTAAAACAGAGCTCCATTCCTACCTTTACTCTAAATGGAAATGTACATGAATCCTTCCTACTTAATTCATCCCTAACTCTTCTATTCCTCCCTTTTAGCCCAACAGCCTCCTTCTATTACCAAGTTATACTCCACCCATTTCACTCTATTATCCCTTAACATTATGATTTGATACTGCCTGTCGACAGACAGCAATTCTAAACTGCAACCATTTCATCACTTTGGAATGTTTGGTGTGTTCCACCATGTGATTATGAACGTGTTCTCAAAATTATAACTGTTTACTACATGATATTTCTGTTTTATATCCTTTATTACCATTGTAAATATTCTCCTTTGCATTTGTATTAGTATTTTGCAATTGTATTGTACTTATATTTTGTATTGTGGAGCTTTTCTCCCAGGGCCTCCACTGAAAACTGGGTTCTCTGGCCCCAGTGGACTTCCCCAGTCATCAAACTGGAAATAAATAAATAAATAAATAAATAAACAAACAAACAAACAAACAAATAAATAAATAAATAAATAAATAATGCACATGAACTGTAACATCAACATGGTAGATTTTTGTCCAGTGCAGTAATGCAGCACGTTACTTTTGCTTAAATTATTTATAGATGTATATATATAAAAGTGGGATTCCAAAAAGTCTTAATATGCTATACACCAACGCTTCTAGAGTAATTAAAGGGTCCGCATAACAAGCAGTGCTCATGTGTGAACTGCACATGGATTGTAACATTGACAAGACAGACTTTTATTCAGTGCAGTAATGCAGTACAAACTGGCTTTTCTACACAGCCACATATATAAGTAACTACAAGCAGATGATACTGGTATGTAGGATACTATCGCAAATAGTTACAATTGGCAAAGCAGTTTTGTATGCTGAGAACATGACATAGCTATGGTTAATATGTATATATTAAAAATAAGCATCACCTCCTAGGAAAAGTACCCACAACAATCATTAGAATGGAAGTTTTGCCAACTACCCAGAACAGTTTCCAAAGAAAGTCACACAATCTATGTGGTATAATAATGCGGGGAGCATCTTCCATACAAAAGAGTTCCTCAACATCAACATATAGCAGGAGCACTTTAGTCATATACATATGTAACAAAGACGAAAACATGATACAGCCCAGTGGATATCATATGTATTTATTTATTTATGTATTTCTTAGCATTTGTTTACCAATATAGTCTGACTTTCAGCAGAGGCACAGGGAGAAAAGCTCCACATGAAATACACACATTAAGTTTACAAAAGCTAACAGTAATAAAGAGGTATATAAATTTAATAAAAAGAATGCAAACAACTTTCAGTTAATTGTTAGAAGAGAAAAAGTGCATGTTATACCAATGAGTAGGCAGCCCTAATATTTAGAAACAAAAGAGAAAAATACAATACCTTGAATATTAAGGACAGATAAATAAAGTTATTGCAATGTGAAAATATGTTATTTACATTCTACATGTTACATATATGACTATGGGCTTTAATTAATCAACAATAAATGAGTAAGAGAAAGAGGACATTTTAATACAGTTTCTACATTTAGGCTCATATTCAGCTTTCATAAATTAGTGATTTGTCTGCTAAAGGTGGGGTGAGAGGGATGCGATTTGCTACAGATAAACACCAGTTATGAAGCACTTCGGCTGTAAGAGTAAATACAAAATTGCATTTGCAGTCATAGCTAAAATGCTGAAGAGCTTCAACTGCACCCAGGTCTGGATCCATCACTGTGCAAGCTGCCAGCTGCTTAGGACCCGGTGCTGGCCTCATACAAAAAAAAAAGAATGTTTCACCCACATCCCAAATAACCCGATTTCCATTTAGATGCTCTCACCCACATCCCATCTCTCCCCTATTTCCTCTCTCTCTGCTCTCTGTTTCCTGCATGTCTCACTGACCAGAAAGTCTCTCACTGATTATCTCACTCAACTGTGCCAATGAGATAGATAGAAACTTTGGGACGTTAACATGGTAATTTATAACAGGCTCATGGGGTTCATGATTAGCTGCTGTTGCCATGGCAGCTTCAGAGGAATTGCTACCATGGTCAAGATTAGTTCCAGCCTTAGGAATTACTTTTAATGCTCTGCTGTGATCAGAGTCTGAAAGCTCTGGCTCTGACATTAGCTGCTGCCATGAACAGCTTCAGGAATTACTTTGATGCTGTGATTAGCCAGGAATTATTGCTGTAATTAGCTGCCATGCTGTGGCATTACTGAGCAAGGTAAGGACTCCGATGGTGTTGCTGCCATTACTGAGCATTCTGTTTCCACACAGAAGCAAGCTTAAAGGTGTGTGTGTATGTGTGTGTGTGTGTGTGTGTGTGTGTGTGTGTGTGTGTGTGTGTGTGTGTGTGTGTGTGTGTGTGTGTGTGTGTGTGTGTGTGTGTGTGTGTGTGTGTGTGTGTGTGTGTGTCTGTGTGTGCGTGGGTGGGTGTGTTTTGGTGCCATTACTGTGGGAGCCACTGGACTTGACAAGGGCTATAAATATGTTCCTGACAGGCATTAAAAGCTCCTCCTAAGTCTTATTCTCACCAGGCAGTAGAGTTTCAGTAGAAAATGTTTTATGTCCTGCATTTTATTCTTAGCCCACTATTCAGGGACAACCCAGGAGCAGTCTTTAGTTAAATGACTTGCTCAGAGTCACACAGTAGGCAAACAGAGATAAAAAGAGTCAAATCCTGTACCCTTAACTTTAGCAAATGGCTTATAAAGAGCTTGGAGCCTTATTCCACTACATCAACTTTCAGACGTTTAACCCAGCAACAGTAAATGCACAAGCCAGTGCATTTGTTTGTGCCTGTCCCAAGCCCGGATAAATGGGGAGCGTTACATCAGGAAGGGCATCTGGTGTAAAACTTTTGCCAAATGACATATGCGGACAACAGTACAGATTTCCATACCAGATTGGTCAAGGCCCAGGTTAACAATGACTGCCACCAGTATTGTTGACCAACAGGGTATTGGTGCTGGCCGTAGGAGAAGGAGTAGAATGGGGGAAGGCATGCCAGATGGCAGGAGGAGAGGAGGAAAGTTAGGAGTGTGGAAGTGAGGGTAGGAACTCTGAATGTTGGCGGTATGACTGCTGTAGGGAGAGAGCTAGCTGATATGCTAGAAAGAAGGAAGGTTGATATATTGTGCATGCAAGAGACCAGATGGAATGGGAGTAAGGACAGGTGTATCGGAGGTGGGCTCAAATTGTTCTATCCTGCTGTGGATGGGAGGAGAAATAGGGTAGGGGTTATCCTGAAGGAACAGTATACCAATGAAGGAACAGTATACCAAGTGTGTATTGGAGGTGAGAGTGTCAGATAGACTGATGTTTATGAAGCTGGAAATTGATGGTATGATGATAAATATTGTTAGTGCATATGTTCCACAATTTGGGTGTGTGATGGATGAGAAAGAAACATTTTGGAGTGAGTTGGATGAAGTGGTAGTGGGTGTACCCATGGCTGAGAGAGTGGTGATGGGAGCAGATTTCAATGGGCACGATGGTGAAGGGAACAGAGGGGATGAGGAAGTGATGGGTAGGTATAGTGTTAAAGAGAGGAATGCGGAAGGTCAGATGGTAGTGGATTTTGTGAAAAGGATGGACATGGCTGTGGTAAATATGTATTTTAACAAGAGGGAGGAGCATAGGGTGGCATACAATAGTGGAGAAAAATGCACACAGATGGCTTATATCCTATATAGGAGAGCCAGTCTGAAGGAGTTTGGAGACTGTTAAGTAGTGACAGGGGAAAGTGTATTTAGGCAGCATGGAACGGTGGTCTGTCGGATGACACTGGTGATCAAGAAGAGTAGGAGGAGTGTGAGGGCAGTGCCAAGGATCAAATGGTGGAAATTGAGAAAGGGTGATTGTGAAGTGGAGTTCAGGGAAGAGTCATGACAGGAACTGGGTGGCAGTGAAGAGTTACTGAATAGCTGGGTAACTACAAAAGAACTGGTAAAGGAGACAGCTCGAAAGGTGCTTGGTGTGACATCTGGACAGAGAAGGAGGACAAGGATACCTGGTGGTGGAATGAGAAAGTACAGGCGAGTATACAGAGGAAGAGGTTGGTGAAGAAGTGGGACTGCCAGAGAGATGAAGAAAGTAGACAGGAGTATAAGGAGATGAGGCGTATGGCAAAGAGAGAGGTGGTGAAGGATAAGGGGAATGTGTATGGAGAGTTGTATGAAAGGTTGGACACTAAGGAGGGAGAAAAAGACCTGTACCAATTGGCCAGAAAAAGGGATGAGCTGAAAAGAGGTGATAAAGAATAATGAGGAAAATGTACTCACAAGTGAGGAGAGTGTGTTGAGCAGATGGAAAGAGTACTTTGAGTGGCTGATGAATGAAAAGAATGAGAGAGAGAGAGAGAGGGAAGGAAGGACGATGTGGGGATAGTGAATCAAGAAGTGCAATGGATTAGCAAGAAGGAAGTAAGGACAGCTATGAAGAGGATGAAGAATGGAAAGGCTGTTGGTCCAGATGACATACTTGTGGAAGCAAGGAGGTGTTTAGGAGAGATGGCAGTGGAGTTTTTAACCAGATTGTTTTATGAAATCTTGGAAAGTGAGAGGATGCCTGAGGAGTGCAGAAGAAGTGTTTTGGTACCAATTTTTAAGAATAAGAGTGATGGGCAGTGCTGTAGTAAATACAGAGGTATAAAATTGATCAGTCACAGCATGAAGTTATAGGAAAGAGTGGTAGAAGCTAGGTTAAGGAGGAAGGTGATGATTAGTGAGCAGCAGTATGGTATCATGCCTGAAAAGCGTACTACAGATACAATGCTTGCTTTGAGAGTGTTGATAGATAAGTACTGAGACTGCCAGAAGGAGTTGCATTGTGTCTTTGTGGACTCAGAGATAGTATATTACAGGATCCCTGTTGAGGAGTTGTGGTACTGTATCAGGAAGTCGGGAGTGGCAGAGAAGTATATATGAGTGGTACAGGATATGTACGAGGGTAGTGTGAAAGTGGGGACATCTGTGGTAGGAGTGATGGATGCTTTTAAGGTGGAGGTGGGATTACATCAAGGATCAGCTCTGAGCCCTTTCTTATTTGCAATGGTGATGGACAGCTTGAAAGACACGATCAGCCAGGAGTCCCCGTGGACTTTGATGTTTGCAAATGACATTATATATATATATATATATATATATATATATATATATATATATATATATATATATATATATATATATATTCATATATAAAGTCTGTTCCTGCTTTGTCTCTGATTTTAAGCTGAGAAGGCAGAGGGAAGTTGCAGTAGGTTGCATGGTTCTGACTGTGGTTAGCTGAGATATGTATCTAGACCATTATTCATGAATTTATTCATTCAGTTGATCTAAAGAAGATTATGAATTTATTCAATCAGTTAATCTCAAGCAGATATTTGAGGTGTGCAGTCATACAGTTGGTTGCAATTGATGATTTTCTGTGTGTGTGTGTGTGTGTGTGTGTGTGTGTGTGTGTGTGTGTGTGTGTGTGTGTGTGTGTGTGTGTGTGAATATTTGGTTTCTGCATCCTAGATTAGTTATTGGTATAAAGAAAGGACCGTGTTTTATTATTTAGCTTTGAATAAACTGGACAACATGAAGTTTATGTGTATAATGTTAATATTTTAACTATGAATATTGTGACACCCATGCCCTGGCCCAGCAATCAAGGAGCCTCGATCCTCACCACTAACACCAGTGAGGGCGTCTCATATAAGAGGAAAGGATAACAAATACACACAGTAAAGTACAATTTCCCTTAAGTGCACACAGAGATCACAGTCATTCTGGGGCTGGTTGCTCCCTTGCTCCACAGGTCCCCAATAAGACTCCCCACTGGCACAGCTACAGAGTCTAGATCTCAGCCTAGCTGGCAAGCTAACCTCCAGTATCCTCTCTGTCCAACCAGTGCTTCATGCCCCTGCCCAAGTAGCTGACACACACAAACTTTGAGATAAGTATTTATACAACTTCACAGACACTCCTGGGAAAGGCTGACACAGATTCTCCAGCTGTGCCCCTTTACCCAGACTATATGGTAGTAATTACTGACGCCACCAGCTAATAATTATCAGCTACGCAAAGGCCCTTAAACGGGTGTCCAATTATTACTGTGCAATATTATTATCCAGTTGGTAAGTGTGACTAATCAGGCTTAAGGCTTATTAGAGTGGCCTTGTACAATAAACTCTATAAATATGCAATATACTCTAGAGCTTCGCTTATCTCTACACAAACCAGCCACAGGTAAAATGTTTTTAAAATATTTAATAATAAATACTAAAACACAAGACAATACTATGACACCACAGTGCTACTCAAAAGTTCAGAAATCACACAGAAACTTAAAATAAATCAGCAGTACAGTTCTGACATAACGGAAAAAAACACAGTCTAATCTTTATCGTCCTAGCTATTTCTACAAGAAAACATACTTCTAAGATAACTTACTTAAGACAACAGGCAGAGTGCTGATGAGATGGATGTCAAGACAAAAATGCTTAACAATCTCTGGTTCTCACTGTTTAAATTGAAACTCCAGTTCTGATAAACATTACATCATCTTGTTCCCCTTCCTGGAGTTCCCAAGCTACACATTAACTGCACTTACATTTTTTTACAGTTTGAGCAATAAAGGACATTCCACATGTAAATTCTGGTCATTAACTTCAGCCTTAAAACAATAGGCAGGATGCTTACTCCAGACTCATTGACTCCAAATTCTAACTTCAAAGGACATACAAAACATAATTTTAATTTCAAAAAACATTTGAAATGCTTGGCTTAGTTTTCCTTACAGCAGATGGCAATGTTGCTACAATCTTAAAGTTCACATTTTACAGCGTTTTCTTCCATTTAAGAAACAAGTCTGTATTTTTCATTTATATTTACAAATGATAGAATTATCTATAAAATTCTGTCTGGCTAGGCTGGCAGCCTTCATCCTTCTCTACCAGTCTTCACATCTCTCCCACTGGAGAACTCAAGCTAGTTTTTCAAGTGACCCTTGATAAATGCTGCTTGAGAGGGTTAGGTCTATCTGGGTGTACCTCACCCTATTACCTGTCTTGAGAGCCCATCTGCGGTCCTGCACTGACATATTATATGTTTGCAACCCCAGGCTCCATCTTCGCAACTTGGCATTTTGCTGGCTGGCTCTGTTTAACCATGTTAGTGATTGTGATCTGTCATTACAAGAAATTTTCTTCCATACAGATAAGGCACAAGTTTCTGCAGTGCCCACACTATGGCTAGACATTCCTTTTCTACCGCAGCATAACATTCCTCCCTGGGTTGAAGCCTACGACTGAGGTAAACCACTGGGATAAACCACTGGGTGCACTTCTCACTCTGAATAAATCTGGCTAAGTACAGCCCCCACCCCATGGTTTGAAGCATCCATCTGCACAACAAATTTTTTGCTGTAATCTGGACTGGCTAACACAGGGGTCCTCCCAAAGCTTCTTTAAGCTTCTGGAATGCCTGCTCACATGCTGGGACTACCTTATCTGGCCTGTTCTTCATTGTCAGGTCTGTGAGGGGAGCAGCTATGGTACTATAACTAGGGACAATCTTTCTGTAGTACCCTGCTGTCCAAAAGAATGCCCTCACCTGCTTTTTGGTAACAGGTGCAGGCCATGCCTGAATGGCTTCCACTTTGGCAGGTTCTGGCCATCTCTTACCACTCCCCACTCTATGTCCTAGGTAGGAGACCTGTGCCATATCCACCTGACATTTGCTTGGCTTAATGGTCCTTCCTGCTCTCTGTAGTCTGCCCGGCACCTCCCTGACATGCTGAAGGTGCTCTGGCCAGTAATGGCTGTAGGTGGCAATATCATCTAGGTAAGCAAGAGCAAACCCTCCTGCTCCTGCTAGGATATTATCTATCAGCCTCTGGAAAGTTGCTGGGGCATTCTTCATCCCAAAGGGCATCTTTGTGAACTCGTACAAGCCAAAAGGAGTCAAAAAGGCTGACTTCTCTCTAGCACTGGGAGTCAAGGGCACCTGCCAGTAACCCTTGGTAAGATCAATGGTTGTAAGATACTTAGCCCCATCCAGCTGCACTAGGGCCTCATCTGTCCTAGGCATGGGGTAAGCATCCTGCTCTGTGTGACTATTTCATTTCTTGCAGTCCACACAGAACCTTGCCATCCTTCTTTGGCACCAGCACCACTGTGGAGGCCCAGGGACTGTTGGACTCTTGAATCACCCCTAGTTCCAAATTCTCCTGTACCTCTTCCCTCAGGGTCTATCTGGCTCTCTCAGGCACCCTATAAGGGGCCTGCTTAATAGGCCTTTGGTGTCCTGTAGCCACCTGGTGCTGCACCAGGTGGGTGCATCCTGGTTTCCCAGTGAACATGTCCCCAAATTCCTGCAACACTGCTCAGATTTCTCAATCCTGGTTAGGGGATAGCTGCTGGGACATTGCTACCCCTTATACTGAGGAGTCAGCTCGAGCCTCACTGAGGAGATCAGTCCCCATATCCCCCTCAGACTCCTCCTGCAATCCACTGCAAATGCTCAGCACAAAGGCCTCCCTATCATGGTAAGTTTTCATCATGTTAACATGGTACAATTTGTGCCCCTGCCATCTGCCTCACAGTTCCACCATGTAGTTAACATCAGTTACCTTTCTTACCACCTTGTAGGGACCCTCTCAAGCTGCTTGCAGCTTGTTGTGTCTGACAGGAATGAGAACCATTACCTGCTGCCCCACAGCATACTCCCTAGCTCAAGCATTCCTGTCATACCACACCTTATTCTGTTGTTGGGCTTCTGACAGGTTCTCCTGGGCCAAGCCCATTAGTTCCCTGAGCCTTGTCCTGAGGTTTAGGACATATACCACAACAGACTCTTTGTGAGACTCGCCCTCACCTTCCCACTCATCTCAAATTAAATCTAGAGGTCCCCTCACCCTATATCCATACAGCAACTCTAAGGGTGAAAAACCTGTGGATTCCTGGGGAACCTCTCTCTAAGCAAACAAAAGATGGGGCAAATATTTGTCCCACTCCCTCTTAAACTGATCTGCAAATGCCCATAGCATGGGCTTAATTGTAGAGTTTAACCTCTCAACAAGACCATTAGTCTGGGGATGGTAGGGGGTTGTGGTCTTCATGTGCTTCATCCCACAGGACTTCCACAGACAAGCCAGCAGGTCTGACATGAAATTGGCACCTTGTTTAGTCAGTATTTCTTTTGGGAAACCTACCCTGCTGAAAATCTCTAAAAAAGCATTTGCCACCTTCTCTGCCTCAATGGAGGACAACGCCACTGCCTAATGGGTATCATGTAGCATAATCCACTACCACTAGGATACATTTTTTCCCTGTGGAACTTGGGGTACTCAGAGTACCCATAATATCCATAGCTACCCTCTGAAATGGCTCCTCAATCACAGGCAAAGGCATCAAAGGAGCTCTCACCTTCTCTCCTGCCTTGCCTACCTTTTGGCACTGCTCACAGGTCCTGCAGTAACCTGTTACATCTCTAGAAATTCCAGGCCAATAAAAGTTCTGTGTAATACATCTCTTTGTACATTTTATGCCCATATGACCTGCAAAGGGAATATCATGGGCTATGGCTAGAAGCACCATAATGTAGGCTCTAGGCACTACCAACTGCTGTACTCTACCACCTTCTAGCCCTCCCTCAGGGGTTCACTCTCTGTAAAGTAACCCTTTGTCCCAGTATACAGATTCCACCTTTCCTTGAGAATCAGGTGCCTCCCTAGCTACCTGCCTCAGGTCTTGCAATGTAGGGTCTAAGAGCTCAGCCTGTCTCAACTCTCTCCTTATAACCCTTCCCAGCTCCCCTTCCACAGGAAGTCTGGCATCCTCTGACAGAGGTGCCTCACTGTCAGCCTGGGTACTACTACTCACCTCTACCTTTGCAGTTACCCTGTCCAAGTGAACATCAGTACCCACAAGCAGCTGTGGCTCACCTTCAGTCTCACTGTTACAGCATAACTCACTCCCTGAAGTAACCACCTCACCAATCCTGGCTGCAAATATGCAGTCTGTCTGGGTCTCCCCCAGGCTACCTGACCCACATGCTTGTCTCCTAGCCTGACCACATGTAACTGCATAAGTACATGGTACTGCCTCATCCAAATCCTTCCCTCTCAGGACATCTGCAGGATGGTAGTTTAGTACCCCTGTTGTTTCAAGACAACCTACTATTGGCATTTTGTCTTTCCCACGCACTGGCTCCCTCAACTTTGGTTCCCCACCTTGCCTCCGTGGACACCTGTATGCCACATTGCACACTGGTTGCATTCAAAACATTTAACCCTAGCTCCTGGACGTGTACCTGGACTAGTGGCTTCCCCTGCTACTGGCAGATTCTGTTGGGGCAGTATTTGCTGCCCACCATGGGTTCCTTTAGACCCATGAGCAGTACTGGGGGTCCCCTTCCTGCGCAAGGTTGCCCTGCTGGCCAGGTATAGGTCTCCCTTCTTCCCCAACTCATCTGAAGTAGCACATCGTCTATCAGCTAACCAGATCCTCATGCCCTCAGGCAAAGTGCTAAGAGCTTGTTCCCTCACCAAAAGGTCTGACAGCCCTTCAAAAGTGGTAACCTGACATCCACTCACCCAGCTATGAAAATAAATGCTCAGTTCAGCAACATATTCACACACACTTTCATCTGCCTTGCGTCTACACTCACAAAACTTTTTCCTATACATTTCGGGTGTTAGCTTAAAACATTCTAAAAGACATTTTTTTACAGCAGTATAATCAAAACAGACAGAGTCAGGCATTTTTGATAAAAAGGTTACAGCTTTCCCATGGAGTAAGGGGGGGTCAGGAACCGTACCCAGTGTCTTTGGTCAACACTATACTGTTTGCATACCCTCTCAAACATATGAATGAAACTATCAAAATTATCCCCCTCTTTAAATTGCGGAAGAAATTTACTGACCTGTTGTGCTTCTGGGGGCCAGTTACTTCCATCCCCATTACCTGCATGACTCTGGCGAAGAGTCAGCATTTCCCTCTCATGCCTCCTCTGATGCTCCTTTTCTTCGGCTTCTATCTCCGAATGCCTGGTTTCCAACTCAAGTCTCTTTAGCTCCAGCTGGATTTTTAAGTCCACTGCAGAAAGGTTGAGCTGTCCATTCTCCAAGGATATTGTATCTCCACTGCCAGTCTGATTGTCCTTTGCAGAAAAGTTGAGCTGTCCATTCTCCGAGGATATTGTATCTCCACTGCCAGTCTGATTGTCCTCCTGGACGCTGTTTTCTGATGCAGCTGTAACCAAGGCTGCAATCAGGTCTGCCTTAGTCAGGTTTCCATGCACCAGTCCCCTAGCCTGGCACATTTCCACCAGCTGGCTCCTTGTCAGCTTTCCATACTCCTCTGCTGACATGCTGCCTGCTCACCCTGACTAACTAAGCTAACAAAAGAAATAAAACAATTGTAATCTGAACTCTGAGTATTCACTTTGTGGCTTCAGAGATCACTGTACATAAGCTACAGGATTGACTCTACTCACACCACTACAAGACACCACTACAAGCCAATTAGTATTTGCCAACTAATTAATATGGGATGTGGATATCCACCGCCACCACAAATGTAAAGTGGATCCCACCACTGCAAACTACAAATGTGACACCTGTGCCCTGGCCCAGCAATCAAGGAGCCTCAATCCTCACCACTAACACTAGAGAGGGCATCGCATATAAGAGGAAAGAATAACAAATACACACAGTAAAGCACAATTTCCCTTAAGTGCACACAGAGATCACAGTCTGGGGCTGGTTGCTCCCTTGCTCCCCAGGTCCCCAATAAGACTCCCCACTGGCACAGCTATAGGGTCCAGAACTCAGCCTAGCTGGCAAGCTAACCTCCAATACCCTCTCTGTCCAACCAGTGCTTCGTGTCCCTGCCCAAGTAGCTCACACACACACACACACACACACACACACACACACACACACACACACACACACACACACATGCACACTTTGAGATAAGTATTTCTACAACTTCACAGACACTCCTGGGAAAGGCTAACACAGATTCTCCAGCTGTGCCCCTTAACCCAGACTATATGGTAGTGATTACTGCCACCACCAGCTAATAATTATCAGCTACCCAAAGGCCCTTAAAAGGGTGTCCAATTATTATTGTGCAATATTATTATCCAATTGGTAAGTGTGACTAATCAGTCTTAAGGCTTATTAATGTGGCCTTGTACAATAAACTCTATAAATATGCAATGCACTCTAGATCTTAGCTTATCTCTACACAAACCAGCCACAGGTAAAAGTTTTTAAAAATATTTAATAACAACTACTAAAACACAAGACAACTGCGGTGGTGGTGCTGCGGTAGTGTTGTCACCTCACAGTAAGACGTTGTCCTGTTCGATTCTCAGCGAAAGCATCTTCTGTGTGGAGACATGTGTGAATGGGCGTACCTTCGTTTAAGGTTGTGCGTCAGGGCTGGCAACTTGGCACGTAAAAAAAAAATCTGCCAATCATTAGTGGACCGGAGTTCCGCTGTGGCGACCCCTAACCGGGAAAAGCCGAAAGACATAACAACTAAAACACAAGACAATTCTACTACACCACAGTGCTACTCAAGAGTTCAGAGATCATACAGAAACTTAAAATAAATCAGTAGTACAGTTCTGACATAACAGAAAAAACACTTAATCTAATCTTTATAGTCCTAGCTATTTCTACAAGAAAACATACTTCTAAGATAACTTAGTTAATACAATAGGCAGAGTTCTAATAAGATGGATGTCAAGACAAAAATGCTTAACAGTCTCTGGTTCTCACTGTTTAAATTGACACTCCAGTTCTGATAAACATTACATCATCTTTTCCCCCCTTCCTGGAGTTCCCAGGCTACACATTAACTGCATTTACATTTTTTTACAATTAGAGCAATAAAGGACATTCCATATGTAAATTCTGGTCATTAACTTTAGCCTTAAAACAATAGGCAGGATGCTTACTCCAGACTCATCGACTCCAAATTCTAACTTCAAAGGACATACAAAACATAATTTTAATTTCAAAGAACATTTGAAATGCTTGGCTTAGTCTTCCTTAGAGTAGATGGCAATGTTGCAACAATCTTGAAGTTCACATTTTACAATGTTTTCTTTCATTTAAGAAACAAGCCTGTATTTTACATTTATATTTACAAATGATAGAATTATCCATAAAATTCTATCTGGCTAAGCTGGCAGCCTTCACCCTTCTCTACCCTTCACAAATATATTTTTTAATTTAGCTTGTTTTTTGTAGGTATGTGGATTCAAAAAGCAGAGCACTGTACTATAACTGTTTGGCTAGTACTTAGTGCAGATGAGTACAGCAATGCACTGTTATTGATTTTCTTCCCGTAGTGCAGAGCTTGATTCCCACAGCCTTCTTTAGTCTACTGTGAGACTGAACAAATCACTTCATCAGACAGTTCTCCTACTTTGCCCTTGAAAAGTGATGCTTACATGCAGTGGGCTGTGTCAGCATGTTAATAAATGACTACATTAGTCTTTTAAATTCCTGCACCTTTCACATAGTTGCTAATTAGTGCTTCCCTTTATGTTATCTGACTTGGAATCTAGTCATCTCCTATAGTTTAATGGCTTGCAAGATGTATTCTCAATAAACATGAGAATAAATTTGAGTTTCAAGGGAAGAAAAGTTTACTGTTGTTTATACTAGGTATGTTCTCATTGCAAGAGTGGTTTTGTTTTGTTTAGCAAATGGCTGCCAGTGTGTTTGCTCTAAAATTTAAATAAAAGTCTTAAATTAAATCCAAGTATCTGATTATTGCAAAAGGAAAGAAGAAAATAGTATGTGCATTGACATGTTTGAACAGCATTTTATGTTACATGAGGAGAAAAGGCCAAGTAATGGGATATTTGTATGGCTGTAGGTAGGTGACCTGGTCCATTACACTATCTATGACCACATTTGACCATGATTTGTTTCTCACTGTAACCTTGGCATTTGCTGTTCTTGCGCGTAACGCCTGGAGCCCTAGCTTCTTTTCTGCACTTTCTCTCACACTCTATATAGGTTTGTGTCGGAAGATCAACTTTTCAGAAAGTCGGACTCCATATGGTCAACGTTACTTGATTGACATTCCAAAAAGTTGAAATGTTACTACTGAGATTGTGGTACAATGGGGATTGATGAATTTGCATTTTTCCTCAGTGTAGTGTGATCTTGGAGTTGGTATATATAATCTGCAGTGGGTGGGGGTGCAAGGGGACTTGCTCCATGTCAGAAACACAGATTTTTCTTATTTTTTGTATCTTTTGAATTTTCACACACAGACTCACACAAGCACATGTGTATGCACACACATTTCTGTTTGAATGTGTATGGGTTTGTGTGTGTTTTGTATAACCATAATGAAAGCTGAGCCAACATACACTGCATTAGAGCATTATATGTAAATCTATACAATTGATGTCACAATGCACATGCATGTCAAGCATGAACTCTCTTTGTTGCAGTGTCCCTTTAATTACCCCCAAAACATTATGTCGATCCTTTAATTATTCCCTTTAATTATCCCCAAAACAAGGACTAGTATGGTGTAAGACTTCTTGGAACCCCACACTTTGTTTTTATTTCTAAGCTGTATAAGGAACTACAGCAGCTTATTGCATAGACATGGAACTAGGTTAAGAATAATGTGATGCCTGTTTTAGAGGATTTGCTTTAAGAATCCTTGTTGCTGATTCAGTTGGAATGCTCTAGATATACACCTTGTAAGCTTAAACAGTTTCTGGCTAGAGTAAAATTCCTTGCCACTGATTCATTGTCAGCAATAAATAAAAATTATGCTCCAGTTTATTATTCTTGACACTGTTTTACAATTAAAGGAATTCAGCCAAGGCAAGAGTAGGCTGTAAACAGAAATGATTGACTTTGATATAATTTAAGTTAATGGTTTCAAAGCTAGCTGCATAGTTCTGTGAAAGCCTCTCCTTCTTAACAGTGGTTAGACAGAAGTGCATTGACCCAGCATTGAAACTATAGCTGTATATGTGGTCAGCAATTTTTATTACAGTGAAATAGGTTCTAGAAAACTGTGCCATTACAGTACGGGTCACGTGTTGGTGAGGTCTACTGTCAATGACATCATGTTACAAGGAGTGCTGAGACAGACTGTGCACACCTGTCAATGGACAAGGCAGAGAAATACAAATGGTGACAAACATATCGCCCAGCAGTGAGCCCTAAATTACAGCTCAGACATGTGATCATAGAGGACAGGTAATGGCAATAAATGTATTAAAAACCTCTGTCTAAAGTGTGCTGTTTTATAGGTAGGTACCTGTGGATATTTAAAACAATTTTATAGATATTTCCAGTGTCTGATATGGTACTACATGTCTAAATGGGTTAATGGCATGTAAACATATGTGATACGTTTATGTCTAAATAACAGCAGATTAATTCCAATATACTCAAGATCAAGGACCCATATAAAATATGGCATATTTTTCTTGCATCATATACACAATGCAACTATAGAAGCATCATATTAATGTATTTATCACCAAACCTCCTACACCTGAAGTAAAAAGAAATGGAGGATAATATCTGTTGCAGTAATAATGGTGCAGCTTTCCAAAATAACTTTTTTAGGAGAAGGGTCGGGGTAAGTAAATAAACAACAATGAAGAAATACGTAGTGTGATTGACAACCTAAACAAGAAATTCACTACTGAGCTATGTAACAATATTAACTTTCAGACAGGATATAATGGTCTAGTGAAAAAGATACAGGTTCACAGCAAAATATATAAATGCCTGGTGTGTTAGATAAAGGGCCACAGCAGAATGTAAACAACACATTTCTGTTAGCAGAGGTGGATACGGGCAATGAGGCAGAAGTATTCACAGGAATCTGTACAGTTCTAGATGTTTACTGCCATGTGCCACAAGCAAAGAACTTGAACATGTGGTAACAAAACAAAAATCAGAATGTTGTAGATAACAGCACGTTCTCTGAAGATAATATAGCAGTGCATGTAATTGACTATAAAACCATTTGTAGATCACAATTTTCTAGGAGAGGAAGAATGAGTCCAAAAATAGAAGCAACATTTATACTTTAAAAGGTTCTAGAACTGATATTTCTACTTTACAAGGTTTTGGTAACATACACATGTTGTACTGTACTAAAAATACTCTTCAGAAAAAAAGACAAAGTATAAGGTAGTGCAAAGAGAGAGGAATCTTAAATGAGCCTGCAGCTGCAGCATTTTCCTTATGAGAACACCGTCAATTAAATTAATTTTTATTCCACTGAAGATATGAGTGAGTGTGGGGATGTATCAGAAAGCATGAATTTTATTAGGGAGTTAATATGGTGTCCACTTATATAAGTTATTTAATTTTAGTACATATCAAGGTGAGAAAATGATTAACACACAGAAGATGAATTATTTTAGACCCTTAGAGTAACCCATCTGCAGAAATCAAAATAACAAAAGGAATAATGTTTGGCTTCTTTTTAAATATTCATTTAAGATGTGGACAGTAAATATAAGCCAATCAAAACATTCGCAGAATCAAACAAAAAAGTATACACTCAGTGCTGAGCTTAACTGGTAATACATACATATCTTATGTGTGTCTAAGCCATTAAAAAAATCAGTGAATGTGTGAACATCCCTTTTCTTACCCATGCTCACTGTCAGACAGACTTTGCAAAGAAAAATAACCATCATATTAGCCTGTCAGAGGATAAGCCTTTAGCTTCTTGCTCTAATAGTGACCCGAAGAAGATTGTACCAGACTATATAAGTTTAACTGAAGAAATTTTCCAAAATTGACAATTTTTATTTCAAAAGTTCTCTAATAATATAATTTTGTTCTTGAAAATTCTTAAGTGATTATTTTCTCATAGTTATGAAAGTACAGTACCTCCGGATGGAAATTACACTTATTATACCAAATGTCAAAAAAAAAAGAGGTTATTGTCATCTGTTGACCACATAAACAGCTTTGTGTGAAGCAGGAAGAAAGAACGGAAGGCAGAAATGCTTAAGAATATGAAAATAAAAGTACAAATGGATGTAATGTTGAGAAGTTATCTTGTGTGATTAAATATTTAACTTTTCCAATAGTTTTGTTAATGTGATAAAAAACTGGAATATTTAATTGATGGTTAATTATCGTAAACATATTTAAAAAAATATCCTTTTTTTTCATATACAAGAGCTGTGAACTTGGATAAGATATTGCCTTCCTTATATGTTCATAGGTTTATAGGTAGGTACTAGGCTATCTGCCCGAAGGCTTTTATAAGCCTAGCCAGAATGTGTTGGCTTTTGCCACCCCCTTAGATTAGTTCCCTGTGCCTCTGTCCAGCAGAGCCACTGAAGTGATCCCCGGGGTAAACTTTCTGTTTCCCATCCACTTGTCAAGGTTTCTCTTGAAGAGTGTTAGCGAGGAGCTCTGCCTAATGTAGATTGGGATCTTATTCCAAAGCATGGGAAGTCTCTGGGACAGGAATCTATTCCTCCAGCACGTCCTATTTATTGTTGTGGTGAGGTTGAGATCCCTAGAGAATATGTGGCTCAAGGGGATAAGGTTTTCTTTAGGTGGAGCATGTCCGTCAATTCTGGGTTGGACATGGCCTTGTATGTCAGGCAGAGATCACCTCTGAATAGGCGGTATGCAACCGAATACAGCTGGAGTTTCTTCAGTTGAGCTGCATAGGGCATCTGTTTGAAGCCAGTGATACTCTTGCTTTGGTACTTCTGTGGTCTTTCCAGCTGTTGCAGGTGTCTTGTAAGGTACATCCCAAATGGGGCATTGTACACTATGATAGGTCTGATGAGTGATGTGTAGAGGGGCACAATTACCTCTTTTGATCTGGATGCGAACCCTTTTGTGATTAGGTGGGCCACATAGGATTTTCTAACCACTTTGGCAACGTGATTATCAAAGGAGAGATTACTATCTACTTGGGTCTCCAGAATCCTTATTATGTTTTCCGTATTTAGGGGACTACCACCTATGTGGTAGTTTGTGGGTACTTTGTTATTTCCAAAGAGGATGACTATGCACATTTTGGCATTTAGCTTGAGGCCATGATTTTGACACCAGATATCCCTTTCAGTGAGATCCTTTTGGAGGATGTCTGTGTCAGCCGGAGAGTCAATTCTAGCCCCTAGTTTGCAGTCATCTGCGAACTTGGTCAGCCATAGTCCTCCTGTGCTTGCCTGCACCTCTGAGAATTAAATGCCGAACAGGAGGGTTCCTAGGACTGAGCCCTGGGGAACACCATTTGTAACCAGTTTAGAGTCGGACCTAGCTCCCGCAACTCTCACCATGTGGGTTTTGTCTGTGAGCCAGCTGGCAACCCATCTTGTGACATAGGGGTTTATGTTCAGGCTGGTGAGCTTGTCTATAATACCAGAATGGGGAATGTTGTCGAAGGCGTTTGTGAGGTCTAGGTAGGCTGTGTGTATCACCTTTCCCTCGTCTATAGCCTTGGCAACTGTCTCAAAGAAGTCCACCAGGTTTAGGAGGCATGATCTGCCCTTAACAAAGCGGTAGGGTCCAGTGTTTGGAGGTTCCCAATGTCTCTGTTAATGAGATCCATGATGATGTGCTCCATAGCCTTGCAGACCAAGCTAGTCAGGCTTATAGGGCGATAGTTCCCGGGGTCTGTTGTGGCTCCACCTTTGTGGAGCGGAATAATATAAAGTATAAAGTATAAAAAATATAACGTTCCCTTTTTCCCTATTAATTCAATACACTGGATGTATGGATGTAGTAAATGCAATGTTTGTAGCATGTGTTAAAATGCACTGAGGTGAATATTAATGGAACATTATTGAAACATATGAATATTTTAAATATAAAAAATCTTGTGTTATATATGCCATTTTCTGTGAATGTGCTGAAAGGAAATGGTACATTGGCCAGACTAAGAGAAAAGTTAAAGTTAGGATACTGGAACATTTGTCAGATATAAGACATAAAAGTTTGAAAAAAATGGTTGCTTTATATACTCAAATAAAAGAAGCGTAATGCAAGTAATTTTAAATACTTCGCTACTGACAATGTAACTTGTGTTAAAGGGAGTGATAAGATGTTAACGCTAAATCAGTTAAGAGTCTGAACTTACTTTGAAGTATACTAGTTTGACCTCTAGGGTCATTAACTGGCAATATTTGATGTAGTTTGAGTTGTTTAAAGGGAGTTTTTAATTGATTTAATTGCCAAAGTTTATTAATTAATTATAGTCCAATTATATAAATAAAAGATTCTTTTGAGTTTGAGTAATACACCACTAGAAGACATATGCTGAGGCACTAGGGAAAAATAACAGTTTCTTTTTCATGTTATTTGAAGTGCGTTTTTGTTTTGTTTGTTATTAGTAGTGTGTTGCAGTATGCATTTTAATGTGCTCTGCTTAACACTTTTGCTTTGTATTGCTTTTATTAACATGATATTTCATTATTGCTAATATTTCACTCAAATATACATATATACTGTACTTCATTTTACTTTCTTTTACAGCTGACATCCTCAAAAGGCATGAATTTTCCACCTTTTGTGACATGTTATGAGCGGCAGATCATCAACAGGATTGCTTGGTGAACATCTAAGGATCATAACTGTAACCTTCAGAACTGTGGACGTGTAAGTATGAATAAGGACGACATATATTGTCCATGACTGCTGTATCTCAGAGTGTTTCCCTACTCCAAGGTATGACAACTTCAGAATTAGCATACACAATTATCATAGGCGTGGGGAAGGATAGCCCTTTCATTTCTGGAGAGAAAGTGAGGTTTGCTTAATAGTATAACAGTGAGCTTAAAATTTTGCTATTTTTAGAGTGCTATTTATTGAAGTTGGCTTTGTGGCTGTTTCTCTGCCCTTCTGTGGTTCTGTCACACTCTCGCGAGACAGCAGAAAAAATGCAGAGCAAAGCTCAATGTTTTCTCTACTCTCTTGCAAAGCCAACTTCCATAAAAAGCTTTCTAATAATGCAAAGAATGAACTTTCTGACCAACACGGCTGTTATTAACACGTTATTAAAAGAAAGTAAAAAACAGTAAGCGATTTCACAAACTAAATCGGTTCTTCAGACCAAGTGCAAACCTCTCATACAGAAGATCATTTAAAAAGCCCGCTGAAGCAAATTAACTCAGTGACAGAGATCACGTGATCTAAGATATATTATCATTCAGACTGGAATGTCCATCTTCTCTCAACTTTGCAAAAGAAAAACACACACTCTGATTTTAGAAAAGCATTCGAGGATGGTATTGCTGATTCCTGCTACTTCTTTTGGTACCGCATTATCACAATAAACAAAAACAACTTTGCATGCTTTTCTGAAATCAGCTTGTGTGTTTTTCTTTTTTTTTTCCACTTTTTAGAGTGAGTCAATAAAAAGCATTCTTTAAAAAAATCTTTTTTTCTATTTTTATTTTTTACTTTTTTCTATTTCAATTTTATTTATTTGAAGCATTGGGACTTGCAGAATCATGTATGTCACTTGTGATAGGGAACCCATGAATTAATATTTATCCAAAATTAGTGAATTATTTTGAGGAGGAGGAGAGCTGTAAGCCTCTTTTTCTCCCCAATGCAGAAGGGGAGGCTGTGCTCCTCACCCCCCTGATAGTTATTTTAATGGTTTCCAAGGCTGCTTCACAAATAAAAAGCATACAGTTGGTTTGCTGCACACAATTTAAAGGATGGAGTTTATAAAGCAAACATAGTGAGAGCTCTCACAACACTAACAACTGAAATCACTCTTACCCCTGAGAAAATATCATCCTGAGAAGGCAACTAACACAATTCAATAACTCTTAATGCCAAGGTATTGAACTTTAAGGAAATGCCCAATGCCCTCCCAAGGTAATGAAATTAACAAACTAACATTCTTTGCTAATAAATCTCATTACTTATTACAATTGTACTACCAAAACGGCTAAAGGACTTAGTGGGGCTGCCAAGTTGGCCAAATTTCTCTAGCACAGCTGCTCCTTTTTATGTCAGAACTGATATTGCAGGCAGGGGTCCTGCTGGCCTGCAATGCCAAATCCAACATAAAGGAGCAGCTGCATGGCCAATAGGCTGCTCACAGCAACACTATATGTAGGGTGTAATGGTGAATGCATGTATGATGACCTTCATGCCTGCATTAACCCCATCCATGCATGGGGGACCACTAGCTCATGAAGGAAATCAAATTACGTTTAACTAGAAAGCAAGGAGAGACATCCTCAAAGGAGTTTGAGGGACAACGCTCAGTAAACACAACTGTGCATGCATGCACACCAAAGGTGCCACACACTGATTCCCTGCTTCTGCAGTATGGCTTCACTGCAGTACCTAGTCTCCCACAAAGGTAGAGCTGGTGCACCACTGACACATCCCATTCACTTGAGTGAGATTCTCCAATTGGTTAGGCATACAGTGGCAAACCTCGCCAACATACTCTGTCAACATAGCAAGCCCAATTCATCTCTTGAAATTGGGAGTATGACTCTGTCATCTCCCTATTAGCTTATGCTGAGCGGAGCCTTATCTTTTGGACTCAGTTTTCAGTGACTTTAGAGAAAAAATACCATTGTCAAAACACAGTCTGGCAAGCACTAGTGTTTTGTCAGAAGAAACAACTTGCATTGTATCTATCATGTAGAAGGCTTACACACAGAACTCTTTTCATACATTTTAAAATGTTGGATTGCAAACCTAGGAATGTTTATTCAGGCATAAAAAGAGGCTGGGATATAGCAACAGACTTCCTTTCTTCACAAGTTTTCCAGTATACTCTGTGGATTTATCAATGTAATTTGTGAATATACTGTGGCAGAAATGGGTGTTTTATTTGTTTTGTGATTTGCAGTTTAGTTAGAGCACAGAGATTTTTATTCAGAGTATATTAGCCAAACGTGTTTTCAAATATGCTGAAGTTAAAGATGTGGACTGAAGATGCATAAAATACAATGCAAGTGTTATTGTTTTTGTAAGCAACTCAAACTGACAATGTGGATATAGGTAATGTGAATTCCTCTGTAGCTGTGCCATTTTTTTAGTTCTGTTTCTCAGGTAATGCTGCAGCAAGCTGAAACTAGCTGCCAGTTGACCTTTGCCATGGAGGTAGGACATCCACCTGTACTGCAGAGGGGGGGAAATAATGAGGTCTTCCCCTGCTCACATCTCTCTGGGTGTGTGAAGTAGTATGACTGCATGGTATAATATCTTACTAATAAGACTTTAGGAGACATCTTAGACCTGGTAGGATGTGCTCAACTACAAGAGGGTGGGGTCTCACAGAAGGACTAGATTACTTGCTTGGTGCCATCTTCTTACTGCAGTCATTGCAAACTCATCCCTTTTCTGCTAGTCAAGACACATGGTAAAAGGTTTGCTGGCATTATAATGAAATGCTGTTGTAGCTTCCATGCTGTGCTCTGGGAATTAAAGAGGCCTGTATTTATCAAACTGGGTTGAATGTAGCCACCTTCATGCAGTGAAATGTAATGCAAGCATTGTATTCACTACTCAGAACTGAAAGAAAGGGATAAAAACTATAAGGGTGCAAAAATATGAATACCTCATCGCTGGGCAGTATCTTACCTAAATGTCTTCCACCTCAGTACTAGGAAACTACAGTGAGAATTAAAAGACGTTGATACAGGTACAAGTCTTTTGTGAAGTAATGTGATTTTACAGTATCTCAGACTTTTACTTTTGCATAAGCTGCAGTTGATTTAAAGCTATTCCTTATGCACAAAAATTACAATTAAAACCTCATTTATGTTTGCTACAGAAGTGCAAAACTTTCTGTTGCAGCGGAGTTACACCACATAACCTGAATCTGAAACCAAGCTATGACTTTAGAGCTCAGAAAAGAAAGAGGCTATTGTTTTAAAGTTTTAGTGAATGCAAGAACTCTTGTTACTATTCTCCCAAGGATCAGAACCACAATCCATTTAGATACATCTAGTTTAATTCCAGTCTATAATAAGCAGTTCCCATGTTATGTAGCACGTAGCAATTTGCTGTTGTGAAGTGGCATTCCATGTAACTTGTTTTTAAAAAAAGCCACATAACTGCTACTTTCGATTCGGACACATCCCTCATTTTGCTTTCCTTTACAGAATGCAGGGCAAACTTCCAGCTGCAGGGATACCTCATGTACTTTATGCACTCAGTACACAGAAGAAGGGTATATGCTTTTATGAAAACGAAACCTGTATTTCACAAAACAAAAGAGATCTTACTGCTATGCAAATAGCTTGCGAAGCAGGACTGAGTTCGAAGAAATCAGTTTCAGCCAACTAATCTTAGAGCCACTGGTAAAGAAAATAAGGGAGTCACAGATTTAGGAATATGGCAGGTATGGTAATCATGAAAAGTTAGCATTATTTGCAGACAATACTATTTTATAATTAGTAAATCCAGGAACGGATATTTCAGTGTTGTGGAATATTTTGAGACGGTTTCAAGTGTTTTCAGGATATAAAATTAACAAAGATATAAAAAGACTGTAGGGATAAACTGCATGAATTGATTGAACAATGCCCATATTCATGGGGCATGAGGAGATGAAGGATTTAGGTGTGTGGATTAAAAAGGATTTGGGGCAGCTAAAGTTATGTGGGGAAAAGCCTAAGCAAAAATAATACAAAAACTGAGAAACTGGAAGCTCTTGTTTATGAAAATTGATGGCAAAATACAAGCAGTGAAAATGGTTTTAGTCATTTCAGTTTTATGTATGGGGTCAGGCATATTTTTATTAACCAGAGGAGGAGTTGTAGGCAAGAATTAATAAAAAGATGAAGGAATTTATAAGAAGGAGAAGACAGCAAGTGTTAAACTGGATAAGTTGCTCCTTCCCATAGAACAAGATGGTTTAGGATTACCTAATTTGAATGAATACTTCAGAGTTGACATACATAACATAGAAGGTTGTAAAGCAAAGTCGAGAGGTCTGATGATGAAACTGGAGAAGTTCAAGAAATAAAGAGCGACAGAGTAGATGCAGATCCTTAAAGGGAATAGCAACCATACAGAATGCTATATTCATAAAGCTACAAAAAGTATTTTAAGAACTAAGACAACATGGGAAAGGAGAAAACAGATTTTGTCAATAGGGATGACTGCAAGCAAGAATATACAAAATAGGCAAGACGGAGCTAGAATTTCCTGGAGAAAATATGGAAAGCAACCTAGGTACTCAGAGCAAATAGCTTGAGAGGGAAAGGTAATAGAGTGGGATGAGGACAAGCAGAAATTTAGGCTTCGGGTTAGAGACTGCCTTCCCTTCCAGGGATTGATATCAGAATATACGCAAAGAAAAAGGGGTGAAGGAGTGCTTAGTGAAAGGCCAGGTCTGATAGAGTTTTTAGTCAAGTCTAGAATAGAAGCTGCTGTTAAAAAAGGAATAATTACTAGGACATATAAAATATTGCATGACTATAATAATCTATCAGAAGAGGTTAGAAAAATTGGGGAAGTGAGACTGGAAAGGCCATTTACAAAAGAATAATGAAAGGACATCCGTATGAGTTCCAAGTATGTGACAAAGCCCTGAAAGTTTAGGATTTTTACTAGGAAGTGTTTGCATAGGTATTTTTATACCCTAGGCAGATAATTTTTCATAAGGTACATAGCAAATTCTGGAGGTGTGATACAAAAGTCAGAGATAACTGAGAAACTATTTTTGTGAATGTAATGAGTGCGCAGACTTTAAAAGTTGACTAAAATTCCCTACAAATTGCACTTTCAGAAATTTTGAGGGGGCAAATGCCTGTAAAGAAGGACATGATTATTTTGAGCTGGGAGCCAGGATCTGAATTGCCAAGGCATAGTAAGGGCTTTCTAAGTTTAATGTTATTGGCTCCCTAAAAATGGAATTACTAGAAAATGTTAATCAAAATCTAAATCAACTGTAACTGAATTACTGAATATTGTACAGGAGACAAAAAAAAACTAGAGGTGGTCTCTTTAGAATAGGGAAGGGAGAAATTACATAGAAATCTTCCAGGCACATGCTTACACTTATCAAGGGTATCAGAACTTGTCAGAGATTTGGGATGCATGGCTAGGCTTAAAAAAGCCCTTGTGGTCATTAGCCTAGTAAATATCTATGAACCTATGAACCTATTATCCCATGGAATTCTGTCAGACAGCCTTGGTGATCACTTGCCAATGCACACCATAAGGAACCAAAGCAACAGCCACAAAACATATCATTATAGCCTGGTAGGAAAACATTACTTTTCATGTTGTTGTTGTGTCTTTCAGCTTTTTCCTGGTTAGGGGTCGCCACAGCGGAACTCCAGTCGGCTAATGATTGGCAGTAGATTTTTACGTACCGAGTTGCCGGCCCTGACTCTCAACCTTCAACAAAGGTACGCCCATTCACGCATGTCTCCACACAGGAGATGCTCTAGCTGAGAATCGAACAGGACAATGTCTTACTGTGAGGCAACAACCGCAGCACCACCACCGCAAATGAAGACACTTATTAACACTATGTTTCCTTAACAGTAAATCACTAAAGACTCTTCCTATATATGATGCTGTCTCTGAGTTCAACAAATTCTACCTAGGTGTTCTAAACACACAAGCTCCCTCAGAATAAAAGGAATCAAAGCCAAACCTAACCCATGGTTATCCTTAGAAACTAAACAACTCATGAAACAAAAAGACAAAGCATAAAAGGTCTAGACAAAAAATAAAACAGCTCCTAGTTTACTAGTTTATAGTCAACTAAGAAACCTAACAAAACAACTTAGCACCAAAGATAAGAAAACCTACTATTCAACAAATCAAAATATAAACAGTAATAATCCAAAACTGTTCTAGGCCTCAATCAATAAACTGTTACATCTAGGATAAGCTACACAGCCAATACCAAACATACAAAAACAAAATGATGCCATAGCCAAACAATTCAATACCCACTTTACACAGACAGTTCAGACATTAATCAACCAGCTGAATATTCAAGCACTTGATGTCCCTACTCAATCAAATAACCCACTTCAACATTTCTCCATCCAACCAGTTCCCACAGATACTGTCAAAAAAATACCTCAAAAAATTACATCCTAATACAGCTGGCCCTGACAGTTTACCTGGTGACTATCTTAAAACAGTAGTTGAGGCTATTGCATATCCAATTTCAATTTTGATCCATATCTGAAAATAAAGTCCCACTGCACAAGGGTGGAATCAATGCAAATCTTTCAAAGTTTAGGCCGGCTGCCATTTTATCTCCCTTATCAAAAGTATTAGAAAAATGTGATCATATGTAGCTTTTAAACTCTCTAATACGTAAACAGCTTCTGTCTTAACCACAACAAGGCTTCCATCCTCATCACAGCACAACTACTGCTTTGTTGAAATTTTGTTAATACTTTCAATACCCACTGACATGCAGGAAACTTCTTCTTGTAACATTTGTTAATGTCT